>NW_015656019.1:217875-221021 GCF_001515625.1 Sinocyclocheilus rhinocerous | reverse complement strand
TAGTTCATCTCGAGTCTTCGGGTTTTTCGAGTCGATCGTTCATCACGTGACAGACCCATAAACCCAAACCCGAAGATTTGTCAGATAAGAGGTGGTGAGCTAATCATAGACTGAAGACCCAGGTAAACAATTAATCTTTTCTGTTTCTTATTGCAGTTTTGTATTGTTTGTAGTGTGATCAACGTTTGCGTAAGTAGTAGACATATTAGGGAAGTAACACGTAACATTTTAATTATATTTTGTTAAAATGAACGAAATGACTCGAAAAAAGATTCGTTCATTTTGCTGAACGAGACTCAAAGGTCCGAGTCGGTAAAATGATCCGAACTTCCCATCACTACAACGGCTCCGAACGGCTCTAGCCCAAGCTGTGATATAAACGAATGCTATTGGCTATTTTAAAAAGGGGCGGGGCTGCTTGATATGTCCCGCCCTGTCTTCCTGTTTCAGTTAAAATGATGTCAACACATAGAGTAACGCTGCGTGTTTCTAAGCATTTCAGGGGACCTTTAAGTTTTTTTTTTGTTTTTGTTTTTCTGTCATGTCTTGCATTTTTCAAAGCCAAAACACATTCTGTGAGATTTGGGATTGCTTTTTTAGAATCACCTGCGACAAGGCCCCCCAAAGGGGGTGTCTGGTATGCCACTGATTGACCTCTCCCTGACCTTGTTCTGTAACAGTGCCCCCATGATGTCATAACTCACTATATAAAAAGAGAGAGATGAGTCTATTCCTTCCTTTTCTCCTCTCCATGCAATAACAGAGGGAAAACTGTACATGCTACATGTCAGTGGCCTCACATACCAGCAGCAGAAGATACCCATCAGTGCTGCTTAAGCCTGTGAAACAGGCTGTGTGTTCAAAACAGGATCAAACGATTTCATTTGCTCTTTTGGTCAAGAAACATAATGGAGTTCTCAGTCTGCAGGTCTTTAAAAAGTCTTAAAAATGCACCCTTCCACAAATTAAGGCCTTAAATGAGAGTAGAAAGTCTTAAATGGATAAAGTCATGGAATTAAATGCTGCATGCATGCATCGCTAAAAATTTATATCTTCTGCAATATTTTTGTCTTGTTTTCCAATACAAATATCGAAACATTTTTAAATCAAGATTTACTTTTTTACTTAAGGTACAAAATTAAGATGTTTCCGAAACTGAACAAAATTATGTTTGTTTAAAACAAGAACAAATATATTAAGTTGTTTTTCTTAAGTGCACTGACTGATATTTGTTTCATTTTGATCATATGGAACACTGTTGATTTTATAGAAAACACTATGATAAAAGATAGCAATTTTCAAAAATAATTGCATGCATTATTAATAATCAAAGTGATATTAACAAACATTTGCACTAAGTAATATACTGCAGCTAATCAGCCAAAATGTACAATAGTTACAGTTGCTAAACAACATAACAACTTGATTCATTAATATAGAATTGAACTGATCAGTGTGGTCAGCCCTGTTTGCCCAGTTACTTAATAACAGTACATAATAAGACAACTGTTTTGTATGACAAGTTTCCTGAAATGTTAAGTTTAAATATGCAAATGATGTATTATAAATATTCACTAATTGGCATGCATGTCCAGAACATAAATCAGAACATTGGATTAGAATTCTTGGTTTATTCTGTTGACGTATTAGATTTAAAGATTTTTCCAGAGGGGATCGCTCTCTATCACTCGATAATTACTGATACTGTCAACAGCCCAAGAATAAAAATCTTTTTTTTTTTTTTAATAAATAAAGTGTTATATAAAACAGGCAAATGATATATGAATAAACCTCTCTGTAAAACTTTTTCAGAATATAAATGGGAATACAGCTGTATAGTTTGGTGTATGTAAGTGCTATAAAAGTGGAGATTTCTGGCTCAGTACAGGAGAAAAGAGTCATTTTGCAAAAATGGCCTTTAAATATATGAATTTGTACAGATAGAAATACATGAAGTGTAATAAAATCACTTAGATGTGTGTTTTGGATGTCTTCTTTCAACTTGTCTAAAAGAAGACATGCTATGGAAGCAAAATAGGCCAAAATCTCAAAACTGACTTGTGCGAAACAATGGTTTTAAATTGCTAGAGTGAATTTGGAGTGAAAGTGTGCACATGCAGACATATCCCAGCAGGGGGCGCTTGCATTACTGTCATTGACTGTCATCTCTGCTAAACCGGCTGCCAAGAGATCCTGCTGTGTTTTGAGGCGGTTTTTTTTTTTTTTTTGACTGCATGCTCTTTCTGGGGTCAGCTCAGTTTAGCATTAAATGCTACATCTGCCTGAAAACAAGACAGAGATTCGCCCAGCATGAGTGTGTATTTGTTTGTGAATGACTATGACAAACGTATCTGGTTGCACACAGATGCTGACATTTGCAAAGAATGCTTGTTCTTATTTTTTAAGTTTGTCTACAGTCATATGAGGGATGGATTCGATTAATGGAGCTGTTATGACCAGCCCTTTGTTAGTTTTAAGGTCATTTGGATTTAGAAAGTCCAAACATCTCTCGTATATCAAGAAGAGCCAAGCTTTTGGTCCATCAGTGGATTGGTGGTGTTTTCACCTAAAATGACTCCTAAAGAGTAAAATCATGTTTACTAAAAAGCACTTCGAAGTTTTCGTAAAGACTAAACAACTCTAAGCATTTATTTTTGATTTAGCATTTTACTCCCCAGTGACATTACTAAACGAAATAAAGTCGTTTTTCCAGTCAGTTAACAAGCTGCCTTTTCCAACAAATACCTGTGTGACTAAATAATACATTTTGTCATATTGTTGAATCGAATGTGTTCCACTAAACTGTCCTTTCTTTGTTTTTGCTGTTATATATGTTGGAAAGTCTGATTCATTTTAGCGAATTGGTTTGTTCGAACAGAAACTGTACATAAAGTGGTTCATCTTTTTGTGTTTTTTTTCTAATAATGTGAATTCTATTTTGCATAAATGCATTTGTTTAATGTTGTTACACAGTGCAGCAAGATATTGTTTTTGTGTCAGAAAAATACTTAGTACTTTTAAAAGTAATACATTACAATATTGCGTTGCTCCATAAAAAAGTAAATAATTGTACTATTTGTATTTATGTATGTATGTATGTACGTATGTATGTGTATGTATATATGTATATATATATATATATATAT
>NW_015656019.1:171410-217783 GCF_001515625.1 Sinocyclocheilus rhinocerous | reverse complement strand
AAAAGACAGATGAATACATACATATATATATATATATATATATATATATATATATATATGCACTGTGTAATAGCACTTATATATCTATCTATCTATATTCAACATTGATAAAAATAAGAAATCAGCATATTACAATAATTTCTGATGGATAATGTGACACTTTCTACTGAAGTAGAAGTATATATAGTATACATTCAAAAATATACATACATGTACACACACACATATACACATATATATATATAGTATATATATACACATGTACACACATTGTAGTGTAAAACAAAGCGAGGTTGCTGTTGCAGTTAAACTGTTGTGTCGACATCAGCTGTTAACATAACTGTAAATGTAATTTCGTTGTTGTGTAACTGTACGTGACTGGAAGGTTTTTGACTTCAGAAAAGATGTATGACAGTGTCTTCTGTGAATCATTTGAGTAATCACATGCGGTCTTATGGAGTATTCTAATTTGTTGAGATAGTGAGTTGGTGGGTTTTTGTTAAATGTGAGCCAAAATCATCACAATTAAAAGAACCAAAGACTTAAACTACTTCAGTCTGCGTGCATTGAATTTATTTAATACACGAGTTTCACAATTTGAGTTGAATTACTGAAATAAATGAACTTTTCCACGACATTCTAATTTATTGAGATGCACCTGTATATACACACATGTACACACATTTTGTAGAGTAAAACAAAGCGACGTTGCTGTTGCAGTAAAACTGTTGTGTCGACATCAGCTGTTAACATAACTGTAAATGTAATTTCGTTGTTGTGTAACTGTACGTGACTGGAAGGTTTTTGACTTCAGAAAAGATGTATGACAGTGTCTCTGTGAATCATTTGAGTAATCACATGCATTTCTCTGTCTTAAAGGGAAGCTAACATATCCTCCTGCTGGAGAGAGAGGCCTGTTTCCTGCTGCATGCCGGTGGTTAGACCTTGGCCTACACACCCTCAGATATTTCTGTCTCTCCCTCACTCTGCTCCTCTCCAGCCTCACACACAAAACACAGAGAGATGTAACAGCAAGAGCAGTGAGACACAAGATACAAAGTCATTAAAGCGTTAGTTCACCCAAAAATGAAAATTAGCCTGTGTTTTACTCACCCTCAAAGCATCCTAGGTGTATGTGACTTTCTTCTTTCAGACGAATCCAATCGGAGTTATATAAAAAATTGTCCTGGCCCCTCCAAGCCTTTCAATGGGGGTAAGCGGGTGTTGGTTGTCAACAGATCAGAAGACGTGAAATAAAGTGCGTGCATCTGTAATAAAACGTCCCACACACGGCTCCGGGAGGTGAATAAAGGCCTCCAGTAGCGAATCGATGCGTTTTTGTAAGATAAATATCCATATTTCAAACGTAATAAACACTTTTTTCTCACTTCCACTGACTGTTATACGCGGAAGCCATTCTGGCTGATGACGTACATTTCTTCTTATTATTATCAATACTGAAAACAGTTGTGCTGCATAATATTTTTGTGGATTTTTTTCAGGATTATTTGATAAATACAACATGTCAAAGAACAGCATCGACTTCAAATAGAAATCTTTTGCAATATTATGTCTTTACTGTCACTTTTGATCAATTTAATACACCTTTGCTGAATAAAAGCATTAATTTTGTTTAAAAAAAATCGTATATTTGAATCAATGACTTTTGCATGTAAGTGGTGGTCAGATGTGTGAGAATGGAGTAATGATTTCAAGATTTTGTATAAAATTCATCATTAAATAAAAAGCAGTATAGGTGATCTACTCATATTGCCTGCTGTGGACAGAGATATACAATATGTCAGATTACAGGAATACAATTCATGCTAGACCATAAACATCTGGACCCCTTTGGATCTTCTTTGTTTCATTTCACATTATCCAACAGATAAACACCTACTTGTTCCTACCATGCGAACATAGTTTCTTAGGAAAACAAACCATCAACTGCAACTTAGTAAATGCAGAAAACAGCTGTGTAATTAAATGAATTAAGCAATTACTGAATTCAGTTTATTTTACTTACTTCACTGCCAAACTGATCTTTTTTTAAACATAAATCTAACAAAAATGAGAAAGGTTTGCACTTAAAACTGTAAAAAACAATCTGATGGAATAAGAAAAATAAACAAATGTTAATTATTAAATACATAATTATTAAATAAACAATGCTTCAAGATACATTCTCTGAAAACTTTTTTGATTTTTAAGTAAATTCCTCATTTTAAGAATGTTTAAACATTTTTACTGGAAATACTTATTACGAAAAGCTCAAATCTCCATTTATGACTAGTCCATTTGTTAATGTGTGGGGTGACAGCTCTATGATAATCTCATGTCTCCCTCTTAAAACACATGATAGCTTTTACAAACACTAAAGGAATGTTAACGACGTGCTCGACAGGCATATTTATTTACTTTCCTCACTATGTTGAGGCAATATGCCAAACTACGCGCTATTTCAGTCAGAAAATCTCCCATCATTTTTCATTTAGAGAATAAAGTCATAAATCAGTTTGTCAAGCTGAAACTGGAAGGACTTTAAACTCCCACAGAATTCAGCTATCGGAGGTTCTCTGCACTTGTATGAAATAGTCTGTCAGAAGTCCTTTGAAATATTTAAAACAAAACAAACATGTTATGACGTACAATGAAGACTAAATAGTTACGATATTTCACTATTTCTGATCAAATGAGCATTTTTGTGACACTGACCATGTGACTCCTTTGTACAGATGGTCAGATGTTCTTCTATTCTATTGACACACAAGATGCTTCAGTATCCAGTGGTTGTGTGCGGTCACATGTTCAGTTCAACCACACACGCTCCGGAGCAGCTGTCTTGCACGCGCTCTGTGGCTCTGCGTGTGCTCCAGACAAACGCTCAGTGACCGTTGATACAGTGAATGTTCAAGTATCTGTGGCATGTAGCCTGCCCTCGGCCCCTCAGGCATGCGCACACACATTTTACAAGTTAAGTGTAGAGTCTTTATCAGATACAGACACACTGAATTCATGACTGAAGGGATTTATATCGTAAGACTGTAGATTACACGTCCTTTTTAATGGTGCTTGCTTGTTTAAAGCCAATCATCTCAGTAACACTTTACAAGGTTCCATTTGTTAGCATTATTTTACAACTTTAGTTAACATGAACTATAAAAAAATATTTAAATAGCTAAGGATAATTTCAACATTTACAAATAGACACAAGATACAAAGTCATTAAAGCGTTAGTTCACCCAAAAATGAAAATTAGCCTGTGTTTTACTCACCCTCAAAGCATCCTAGGTGTATGTGACTTTCTTCTTTCAGACGAATCCAATCGGAGTTATATAAAAAATTGTCCTGGCCCCTCCAAGCCTTTCAATGGGGGTAAGCGGGTGTTGGTTGTCAACAGATCAGAAGACGTGAAATAAAGTGCGTGCATCTGTAATAAAACGTCCCACACACGGCTCCGGGAGGTGAATAAAGGCCTCCAGTAGCGAATCGATGCGTTTTTGTAAGATAAATATCCATATTTCAAACGTAATAAACACTTTTTTCTCACTTCCACTGACTGTTATACGCGGAAGCCATTCTGGCTGATGACGTACATTTCTTCTTATTATTATCAATACTGAAAACAGTTGTGCTGCATAATATTTTTGTGGATTTTTTTCAGGATTATTTGATAAATACAACATGTCAAAGAACAGCATTGATTTCAAATAGAAATCTTTTGCAATATTATGTCTTTACTGTCACTTTTGATCAATTTAATACACCTTTGCTGAATAAAAGCATTAATTTTGTTTTAAAAAATCATATATTTGAATCAATTACTTTTGCATGTAAGTGGTGGTCAGATGTGTGAGAATGGAGTAATGATTTCAAGATTTTGTATAAAATTCATCATTAAATAAAAAGCAGTATAGGTGATCTACTCATATTGCCTGCTGTGGACAGAGATATACAATATGTCAGATTACAGGAATACAATTCATGCTAGACCATAAACATCTGGACCCCTTTGGATCTTCTTTGTTTCATTTCACATCATCCAACAGATAAACACCTACTTGTTTCTACCATGCGAACATAGTTTCTTCGGAAAACAAACCATCAACTGCAACTTAGTAAATGCAGAAAACAGCTGTGTAATTAAATGAATTAAGCAATTACTGAATTCAGTTTATTTTACTTACTTCACTGCCAAACTGATCTTTTTTTAAACATAAATCTAACAAAAATGAGAAAGGTTTGCACTTAAAACTGTAAAAAACAATCTGATGGAATAAGAAAAATAAACAAATGTTAATTATTAAATACATAATTATTAAATAAACAATGCTTCAAGATACATTCTCTGAAAACTTTTTTGATTTTTAAGTAAATTCCTCATTTTAAGAATGTTTAAACATTTTTACTGGAAATACTTATTACGAAAAGCTCAAATCTCCATTTATGACTAGTCCATTTGTTAATGTGTGGGGTGACAGCTCTATGATAATCTCATGTCTCCCTCTTAAAACACATGATAGCTTTTACAAACACTAAAGGAATGTTAACGACGTGCTCGACAGGCATATTTATTTACTTTCCTCACTATGTTGAGGCAATATGCCAAACTACGCGCTATTTCAGTCAGAAAATCTCCCATCATTTTTCATTTAGAGAATAAGGTCATAAATCAGTTTGTCAAGCTGAAACTGGAAGGACTTTAAACTCCCACAGAATTCAGCTATCGGAGGTTCTCTGCACTTGTATGAAATAGTCTGTCAGAAGTCCTTTGAAATATTTAAAACAAAACAAACATGTTATGACGTACAATGAAGACTAAATAGTTACGATATTTCACTATTTCTGATCAAATGAGCATTTTTGTGACACTGACCATGTGACTCCTTTGTACAGATGGTCAGATGTTCTTCTATTCTATTGACACACAAGATGCTTCAGTATCCAGTGGTTGTGTGCGGTCACATGTTCAGTTCAACCACACACGCTCCGGAGCAGCTGTCTTGCACGCGCTCTGTGGCTCTGCGTGTGCTCCTGACAAACGCTCAGTGACCGTTGATACAGTGAATGTTCAAGTATCTGTGGCATGTAGCCTGCCCTCGGCCCCTCAGGCATGCTAACACACATTTTACAAGTTAAGTGTAGAGTCTTTATCAGATACAGACACACTGAATTCATGACTGAAGGGATTTATATCGTAAGACTGTAGATTACACGTCCTTTTTAATGGTGCTTGCTTGTTTAAAGCCAATCATCTCAGTAACACTTTACAAGGTTCCATTTGTTATCATTATTTTACAACATTAGTTAACATGAACTATAAAAAATATTTAAATAGCTAAGGATAATTTCAACATTTACAAATGCATCATTAAAATATGTTAAAGGAATATTTCACTCCAAATTAAAAATGTACTCACCCTCAGGCCATCCAAGATGTACAGTAAATGAGTTTGTTTCATCATCATAACAGATTTGAAGAAATTTAGCATTACATTATTTGTTCATCAATGGATCCTCTGCAGTGAATGGGTGCCGTCAGAATGATTGTCCAAACAGCTGATAAAAACATCACAATAATCCACAAGTAATCCATACTTCTCCAGTCCATCAAGGGCCTAAGCGTGAGTGAATTTTCAGCAAATTTTCATTTTTGGGTGTTGAATAAATACTGTAACAAATATTTTGTATTAAAGGGTACACTGTAAAAAAAATTCCGATTTCACCACTTTGGTTTAAGCTGATGTTAAGTTGTTTTTTTTTGTCATATCCCAAAACTTCTAAAATCAAAAACTAATGATTATTAAAGACGTTTTGTTTCTTTTTTTCTGTTCTCTTTTTCCAATTAAACAAAAGATTTTTTCTTGTGGATATTTTTACAGTATTGTAATTATATTGTTTGTATTATTTGTAAATTATATTGTTTTAATATTCTTTTGAATATTGTTTAAAAAAAATTCTGTCTTTTTGAAATTGTCATTTTTTAAATTTGCCTTTACAAACAGGTCCTTAATGACATCATCCTACAGGAAGTGACATAATTTTGGAGGGAAAACAATAGCACAAATATCAGTAAATATTCGCAATGGATTAGATGAATTCTACAATTTATTTAATTTTTTAGCCACTGTGTAATAATCAAGTTATAATGTATAAAGTTTATATGTCTGAACAATTAAAAGAGCATATTTCTTCTATATAAACAAAAAAATATTTTTTTGAAAAGTTAAAGAGTTCAAAAGGCACTGCATTTCAGGAATGACCCCAGTACACAAAGATACAGAGCAAAAATAAATCCACTCTGAAAGATGTGTGGCCACTAAGGTTTAGACAAAAATGCTCCTACATACTTTAGAAAAACCTCTACTATACAATACGCATACTGTATTTATTATTCATCAAGCCAAGAATGTGACCTATGTAGATACTTTCCCCATCTGTATTTATTTATTTTTTAACATATATTCCAACTCCTTATTCTAAAATACAATGTTGTGTCCTCCTCTTGCAGAAGTGCATTATGGGAACTGACAGCAGTCAGACCCTTTAATCAGTAGGCTCCCACTCTGTGACCGCACACACCCTGTAATAAACTCTGTGTGTGCCGCCTATTCTCATGGACTAAATAGATACGTTCTGGGGTTGTTCTTTCTGGCCAGTTCTTTTCACCATACCACACTCTGATTACAAGACGACATGCTTCCGGAAGTGGCTACTGGAATTCTTTTGGGAATAGAGAACTGGCTCCCTTCATTAGTCTCCATTATTTGAAATGGGAGTGCCTACACTGAAACAATTTTCACTCAGAATTTGTTAGTAAATTTTACACATACAGTAATTATAAAGAAACAGCAAGTAACACATTGATTTTAAAGGGATGGTACACCCAAAAATGAACATTTTGTCATCACTTACTCACCCTCAGTTTTTTTCTTGTTGAACCCAAAAGAAGATATTTTGAAGAATGTTAGTAACCAAAAAGTTGCTGGTAGCCAATGACTTCCATAGTAAGAAAAAAATACTATGGAAATCAATGGCTACCAGAAACTCTTTGGTTACCCGCATTCTTCAAAATATCTTATTTTGTGTTCAATAGAAGAAATAAATGCATAGTTTGGAACTTAAGGGTAAGTAAATGATGACAAAATGTTCAATTTTGGATGAACTATCCAAAATTGCACAACCTCTAAGTGTTTGAAGGTGATCTGCCTTCAGGGACACATGTGTAAACAGTGAAATTGGGAGGGTGAGAACATTTTGTACATGAACTGAATAAATAGGAATAACAGTTTCAACATTGTGCAAGTCTACCATGGCATTTATCCTCATTGTGTTGTTTTATATGTTTACAGTGTTGAAGCTGATAATAATGCCTTTCATATTTGCTTTCACTGTTTTTCATGCATTGAGCAAGTCTGACATGTAAAAAGTCAGCAGGATATGTTACCATAGTAAAAAATACCTGGCTTTAAAACATCTTAAACCAGCCTAAAATGGGTTTCTAGCTGGTCTTCCTGCGTCAACCGCAAACAAGTTCCCAAAACCCCTCTGAAACCAGCAAAACACACCAGTCTGACCAGACTGGGAGACCTACTAAGACTACCAAAAAATCTTTGGCTGGTTAAAGCAATTTTTTTAGGAGGAAAGTAGGAGGAATACTATGTGTGTGGCATTAAATTTGGAACTAAAACACTACAAACATTGAGAGCACAGAAAACATCACCCACCTGATACTTGCGGTTGGCTTTATGGCAGTTTTTTATAATCTTGGAAAGGAAGGTGGAAAAATCATGACCCAAACAGAACCTGAAACAGTCCCTTAATCACTTTCAAAGGCATCAGGATGTTTTCGAAAGGTCAGGAAAATAAAAAGAGCATGTGTGATGGAACTGCTTGGAAATGCAGAAATTCAAAATTCATTAAAAGAAAATAAGATGGAAATATTTCGTAAATATTTGCTTTTGCTTAGTTAGAGCAACAAGGAACAGTGAGAACTGTGCATTAACCACAACCACATGAATCAAAGCACAAGACAATGTCCACACTGTTTATTTGAAATGTTTAGTCACTCTAGCAACATTCATTAACACATTTATTTATACATTCAACAACTCTCCAATAAGAAGAAGTGTTGAATTGATGCAGTTAAGCTGCTGCTTCGCTTGCTGTCTACAGAAGCAGGACATGTGAAATTTTAGAACCCCAGGTTAAAGCCACTTAAAGGGTTAGTTCGTCCAAAAATGATAATTCTGTCATTAATTACTCACCCTCATGTCGTTCCAAACCGGTAAGACCCTCAATCATCTTTGGAACACAAATTAAGATATTTTTGAAATCCGAGAGCTACCCAGAGCTACGCAACTACCACGTTCAAGGCTCAGAAAGGGAGTAAGGACATCGTTAAAATAGTACATGTGACAGCAGTAGTTCAACCTTAATTTTATGAAGCAACAAGAATACTTTTCGTGGACAAAGAAACAAAAATAACAACTTTATAAAACAATTTCTTCTCTTCCGAGTCAGTCAACGCACGTTCACAACAGTACCATGACGCATTTTGGGTGAACTATCCCTTTAAACCCTGGGTTAATTCAGTGACATTCATCACTTTTGAAAGTTGATTGATACCTTGTGTGAACCACAGTATTTATTTACATTTATTTATTTAAATTGTAAGATAACTTTTTTCCTGGATTATGGTAATGACATCCATATTAGCAGGTGTCTAATGCAGTTTCTGGTAAGTTGTAATGGTCTCTGATTGGATGGAGTATGAAAGTTAAGGTTCTACCAATTAACTTTGTACCTCTCTGTGATGGATCTTCATCATGTCAAAGTTAAGTAGTGTGAATTACTAACCCAGAGTTAAAAATGAACAGTGTGAACATGATATCCATCACATGCAATGTTTGAAATGGCTCTAATAGTTGCTTTTCCTTCTTTTTCACATTTCTCATATGATCACTGTCTATGTAACACCGCAAAACCTCTGACATTAGAGGAAGTGACTTCAGCGGCAGCAGTTAGTCAGCTCTATGGGTTTTCAGTGACCAATCACAGGCTCTGATTGTTATGTGGTCCAAAACAAGCTAATTCAAAACTGGGAAAATCAGGTAATCCTTTCATAAACATCACAACGTTTCCAAAACTAAATCTCCGCTCATGTGAACTCAAATAGTCTCTTTTGGTGGGAAGAACTGGAGGTGTTCCTCTAAAATTCCTCTAAACGCTAGTGTCTACAAGCACATTCACAGCATTTATATGGTGATTGCAGCTTGGCAAACATGAGGACAATACTCAGTATTCTTCCTGAGACCATGTGCTCTCCACATGTGACATCATGCCCACAAAACACAAAAAGACTTCATTCAGAAAGCTTTCTGTCCAATAGTGGCTGTTTCACTTAACTGAATTGCTCAAATCTAACAGACCATCTACAAGTGCAAGATACAGCCCAACAGAAACACGGTCAGCCTCTCTGAGGGTGGTCAATAAAGGGTCAGATGTGTTATAGAGGAGTATAGCACTGGATCAAGAAGCAGATGTTCTCAAGGGACACACATACTGTATGTATACCTTGACTGCACTGCAAGTTGCTATGGATAAAACCCACAAATGTAAAGTTAAATTTGACATAATATATATATGATGTTTTAAGCGGCTATACCAAAACCTGCACTGCAAAAAAAAAAGACTTTGTTAATGATTTTTTAAATTAGTTTCTGTGATATGTCATTCAAGTGAAACAGACCTGACTTGAAATGAAGAAAAAAGGGCAGGACTTGATTTTGTCTATCAGGAATTGATTGGATCGTTGTCTTCTACTAAACTGCATTGGTCACAGCTGCCTACATAGGCAGCTGCCTTCTAAGACAGCATCTAAACTGATCTGGAAACTCATAAGATACTGATTTGGAACACTGTATATAACCAGCTATTCCACGCACCACAAGAATCGCGTTTGTCACGCCAAGCACAATTCACTTCGAACTGTTAGCATATTAGCATCTAAAATTCTAACATTTTAAATTTTATTTATTTATTTATACTGCAAAAAAAAAAGACTTGTTAATGATTTTTTTAATTAGTTTCTGTGATATGTCATTCAAGTGAAACAGACCTGACTTGAAATGAAGAAAAAAGGGCAGGACTTGATTTTGTCTATCAGGAATTGATTGGATCGTTGTCTTCTACGAAACTGCATTGGTCACAGCTGCCTACATAGGCAGCTGCCTTCTAAGACAGCATCTAAACTGATCTGGAAACTCATAAGATACTGATTTGGAACACTGTATATAACCAGCTATTCCACGCACCACAAGAATAGCGTTTGTCACGCCAAGCACAATTCACTTCTAACTGTTAGCATATTAGCATCTAAAATTGTAACATTTTAAATTTTATTTATTTATTTATTGTATTAAATGAGGCAAATTTATGATCAACGTTTCTCCTATTTTAACCTCCATCTTGAATTTTTTTTTTTTCAGTGTGCACATCTAAATTCATTGTAGGATTGTGTTGTTTTAAAACATACATTCGATATTCCCTTATGAATTGCCCATAATAAGGTATCTCATTCTTAGGAACAGCTTCACACTTATAATGTGTCTCCTGTCCAGGTAGGGAGCTCACTATATATAGCGTATGGAACAGAGCTTACACCAATCTTTCTCTCACACACCCACACACCCACAGAAGAGCAGGATAGACTCACTGCACCCCCTCCTAATCCTGTCAAACGTGAGCTCACTGCAGAGCACTTTATGTTGCCAAGGAAACCTATTTTAGGTTGAGGGTGACAAGAAGCTCCACAGAGGTTTACAGTGCAGCTGCAAAGAGAAACAGCATTTCTCTATAAGTAATCATGAATATTTTATCTCTTCATCTATCTATCTATGTATATGTATGTATGTGTGTATGTATATATGTATCTATCTATCTACAATCTTTCTTTCTTTCTTTCTTTCTTTCTAGCAAGGTTGCATTTCACCTCTCAGATGTTGTAATTGTGTCTGGAAAATGCTGAGCAAACAAATGAGGCAGAGATTCTTAAGTCGGCAGAAATAAATTGCAGAATGACAGAATAGAACGGGATTCAAAGAAGGTAAATGAGTGTGAGAACTGTGATAAAAAGGAAAAACGTGTGAGAGAGAGCACGAGAAGGGAGGTGGGGAGTGACAAGACGAACAGAGAGAGAGAGGGACGTTGTATTTCTTCCACTCTGTTTTGGAAGAGAAGGACTTTGACGTTCAGCAGCTGGGAAGCACAGTAGGAGAGACTCCACACTCTTCATTTTCCTCCTCCCTTGAGCGAGCGCTGTCTGTCTCTCCAGGAAATACTGCCGCAGCTCCGGCGGGTCGGGACTGCAGAAGACGAGTGAATTGGATTTCAACGCCAGCGTCTGCAGACAGGCAGGGACAGGTGCTGCAGGCGGAGAAAGGAGGAGCAAAGCAAAGCGGAGACACGCCACACTGCTTCATAGGAGGAATTCTGAAACAGCTGTCCAGCAGACATCCTGCCTGTGAGAAGTAAACCCTCAAGGGCAGAGAGAAAGAGAAAGAGAGAGAGAGAGAGAGAGAGAAGACGAAAACGGCAACACGCTACACCACCCAGAAGCTGACTAACAGTTTAGGTCAAGGCACCTCCGGGACGGCAACCACAGACTGAAGAAAACAGGGACATTCATCTGTAAAGACACAGGAGCAGGTAAAACTACTGATGATACTGATGATTTTTTGGCAGGTATATGTGCATGATAACAAATGATTATTTAAATGGCATGCAAATAGTGTATTTTCTTAAGGGTATGTTTCTTGAGTACAACCTCTTAAAATAAAGGTTCTTTTTTAGCATCTATAGTTCCATGAAGAACCTTTGACATCAATGGAATCTTTCCATTCCACAAAAGGTTCTTTATAAACTCATATTAACCCATTAAAGAACCATTTTGGGTTCCTCAAAGAACCTTTCAATGAGTGGTTCTTAAAACAACCACTTTATTCTTAGTGTGAATAACATTTTAGTAATCTAAAGAAGCTTATAGACTATAAACAACCTTTTGTCCACTGGAAATGTTCCATGGATGTTAAAAGTTCTTCATGGAACCGTCAATGCTAATGAAGAACCTTTATTTTTAAGAGCTGTAGTGGAAAAATTTCTTTAGATTTTTTTATGTGTTTCACTTAATGAAAGAAATTGTTATTTGAAGAACTGTTCACTGAAAGGTTCTTTAAGGAACCAAAAATTGTTCTAATCTATGGCATTGCTGCAAAATCTCCCTGTTGAAATCTTTATTTTTAAGAGTGCAGATCACATAAGATCGAAAAAGTGTTGTATTCATAAACCATGTGGCTGTTATTTGCTAGTTAGGCTTCTGAAACCTCTTTCCACTCATGCACATGGCTGTCATTGTGACATTTGAGATTTTGTGCTGCAGAATATGTCGAGCAAATTCCCACACACCACAAAACAAGGGCTGGGAAGCTCAAAGCAACCCGACACCTGGTTCCTCTCTGTTCTTCAAGCACATGCTCAACTGTTTGACCAGAAAAGATCTTCTAAAATTCCTCAGATACATTCCTCCATCCAGCAGAACTTGGAAAGTCATCTGGACTCTCGCAGAAAGCCAAAGACAACAGCAGCTTGAGAACAGAAGTCTTGGAGGTGGATATCAGGGTGTAAAAATCATGAAGTTGAGGTGAAAGAGACCTCGCCCACCCTGGTTCCTCCAAATGCAGCAGCCATCCTAAAGTGTACTTAAGGGTTGCTTTATGTAACACACTGGAAACCTCAAATTGTCCAACAGGGTCGTTTGGGGTCGGAGGAATTTGAAAGCTTGAAAGCTTAGGCCTAAAACACCCAAGAGAGGAGGGAAAACCCGAGCCACCCAAGAGAGCAGAGCTTGATCTCAGCCCAGATGATCTAGCCATGCATGCTTTGGGATATTGCACCTGTAAAAAGAACAGCCAGAAACATCCAAATAATGCAGATGTGCTTTAAATACCACATCAGCAGCAACAGCAACTTCTTAGACAGGACCGGGTGGTCAGGTTTTCAGCCAAAAAAGGCTATGGCTAAAATAGGTCAGAGGGAGAATCAAAATTGGCGCAGTTGCGGGGCTAAAGAGAGTCTTAACACATTTCTGTGTACAGTGGGAATGGCATCATTGCACTTGTTTAGATCACTGCTCACACTTGCTCTAATAATAATGTGACCCACATACTCACACGTGAATTTTTCCTGAGTGCCAGCAGAATGCAATGAGAACCGTCTTCAGACCCCGTGGCTGCAGCCCCTGCTCTCACCTTTCACCCCATTTGGACTCTTTTTGCCTCACTGTTCTTCCTTTTAATTTAGCCATTTTGTCTCATTCCGTATAGTTCAGTCTAATTTTGCCCCATACAGACTCATTCTGGTGCCTTGAGTCTTATCACATTTGCTCATAGTCATTCTCATTTATTCTGATCAGTCTCAGTCTGACTTGTTTGATAACGTTCAGTCTATTTTCTTCTCATTTAGTCTCATTCAGTGGCATTCTGTCCCAATTTTTTTTCTTATTTAGTCTCAATCCGTTTCATTAATTGCATCTAGTTCAGTCTTAAAGGGATAGTCCACCCAAAAATGACAATTACCCCATGATTTACTCACCCTCAAGTCATTCTAGGTGTATATAACTTTCTTCTTTCAGACAAATACAATCGGAGTTATATTAAAAAATGTTCTGGCTTTTCCAAGCTTTATAATGGCAGCGAATGGTGGTCGAGATTTTGAAGCAAAATAAAGTGCATCCATCCATCATAAAAAAAGTGCCCCACACGGCTCCAGGGGGGTAATAAAGTCCTTCTGAAGTGAACTGATGTGTTTGTGTAAGAAAAGTATCCATACTTAAAATTTTATAAACAGTAATCTCTAGCTTCCGCTAACTGTCGAGGCGTTCCAGCAGATGACGCAGGACATAGGTGTTTCTAGCGTTCTTCAAAATATATTTTGTGATTTGTATGAGAAATAAATGCATACAGTTTGAAATTACATGAGCATGTATGTAAATGATGGCAGAATTTACATTTTTGGATGGAATATCCATTTAAACTACCTTATCTTGTCTCAGTCATTCTCAATTCACTCCCATTTTGTCCCTTTGCTGGATGGAGCTCAGGCTTTGGCTTATTCAGTCTTTCAGAAGGGAGACACGCGGCTGACCTGCTGACATGCACTTCCGAGGGGTGTGTGATGATACAGTCCCCCAGGGAAAGGGGGTAGACAGATCTATCTCGACATTCTACAGGAGCGTCAGAGCACTTGGAAGTACAACATTTGCCCCTGGACTCATTCCAGATCTAAAATGAAGACACGATATGGCCCTGAGATAAAGCCAAATCAAGAGGGTGTGAGAGGCAGCTGCTCTACTTCTAAAACTCATTGTGGTTGATTGTTGCATTGAATGGCATTGTTTGTTATTCATGGCATTGAACAATTTATTCAAAGCATCTCACACCTGCTGGGGTTTTAACTGAAGACTAACCATAGCTTTAACCTTAAACCCTAACCCTTTAACCTGCCCTAAGTATTATGTGGGCTTCCCTTTGAGACTTATTTCACCCAGTCCAGGGGTTTGCACACCTGCTTGCTTTGATCATGCCATGACAGCAGGATTTATGTGAGCTTTTTCATCAGTGTAACCAAACAAGCAAATTTCAAGATGCTGCTTTTTATGTAACTGCAACAAAACATTCAAGATTAAAGTCAAAGGGGTCAAATTCAGTGTTATTTTAGTATTATTTATATACTATTAGTATTGATTAATATTTTGTATTTGCTTTTATTTTGATATTTTCAGTATAAATTTTAAATTGATTTGATTTCTTATAAATCTACTTTGTGTTATTAGTTATATTTCTTTCATTTATTTTTATCAGGGCTATTATATATTATATTATACATTATTGCGTTACTTGGAATAAAATAAACTTTAACTGAAATAAAAAATATTTTAAATTATTTTGTCAGCTAGTTGTCAAGGCAAAATTCCTCATCTTCATTTAGTTTATCTTGATGTAATAAAATAACTAATGAACTAATTAACTAAACTAATTAAAATGACAAAGCACACAACAAAATAACAAACTTAAAAATTACTGCAAAATTACTGCAAAATATAAAAATAAATACTCATTCAAATTATTATTTAAATACTATAATAGCATTTTAATGATACTAAAATAACCCTGATTTTTATTTCATGTTAAGTTTAATTTAAAATATATATTGAAAATGATTTTGGGTATGGGGTCGAATTAAGGGATCTAAAATATGGTCATGCAGAATAAGGCATTACTATGTGATTCATGAGTACTAATAAACAGCCAGTATGCTAGTATGCTAATAAGCAGCAAGTTAATAGTGAGAATTGGTCCTTAAAATAAAGTGTTACCGAAAAGGCATATTCAGGGACAATCACAGTTCTGACACCAAAAGCACTGTAGCCTTCCTTCTGTGCACACACACACACACGCACATTTTTCTCTATCACTGACACACTCGTGCAGCCACACATTCCTCAGCCATCCTGATGATGCTTGTTACATTTAAAAATAGTTTTCCGTTCAGTGCTCCATTGAGGTTTATTTGTGTTTCACTGCATCAGAGTCCAAAAATGCTTTTAAAGCCCTATGAACTCACAAGGCGACCTCTGAGCTTGTGCAAAAAGAGACGTGCATAAGAAAACACAAAGATTGTATGACAACCAGAATAATACCATTCATCCAGACTCAAACAGACTAGCCTACATCATTGTCAAGGACTGTACTGCAGCTCACTTTCATCGTACTTCTGTTGTTTATCAGCTGTGTGATTTGTTAAGACGTTACCACAGGGGAGTCGTGTATCCCTAGCAAAGGGAATTTCTGGTGTTTTGTAAACAGTGTCCTCCCTGGCTGTCTCTAACCGGGATCTTCAGGGGATGTGGATCAGTGAGCTCTGACATCATTTTAAGTACGGTGGTGGCTCCATGTTATCAGATGGTTATTGCATGGTATTTTAATATACAATGGCCTCAAACCATATTTGGACACAGATGTATGATATTGTAGTATATGTAAGGAATAACTGACAACAGGCCGTTGAATTATTAGAAAAATAATGCACACCCGAGATGGTAAGGCGGCCACAACACAAAGGGGTCACACCTCTGTGTGTGCTTTTTTTCTAATAATTCAACCGCCTGGAGTCAATTATTCTGCTTATACCACAGTTATCATCAAGACATTGTTCAGATGATGTATTTCAAGACATTCGTCAGGTTTTGCATGTAGGACTATTTTCTTAAACATGCATCTCATCTCAAGCCTCCATTGCTAATTCCAAAATGTCATTACTGTAATGGAGGCTTAAGCCATTGATAATATTATTAAAGCAGTCTAATGCAGTTATTAGAGAGAGTCAAGGAGAGAGAGAGATTGTATTTGTGTGAAGTGTGTATGAATTACCTGACTCTGTGCATCTCTCAACAGTGTTCAGAGGCAAGTTTCACTGTTTCAAGAACAGCAATGTTACCACCTCTATACTGAGAAATTTTCAGCTGCTAAACTATTAATAAAGTCATGGGGAAGCGCTAACAAGAAGTTTCTGTGCATATGTATGTTTCCATGTGTGTGTGAGTGTGTGTCTGTACCTGGTCTATACTGTACGTGTATGCATTTGTATGGGAGAGAAAGCGGGAGAATCAAACATAATTTTGTGGGAAACTCGTGTTAATAGTTTGTTATTTTTATCCTATTGTTTGTTATATTTATTGGGTTGGTCAGTATCAGTGTCAGTTTTTTTTTGTTTTTTTTTTTGCTTTATATATTTTTAGTATATAGACATTTTACATATATTTTAGGATACAAAATTATATATATATATATATATATATATATTAAATACAGTAAAAACAGTAATATTGTGAAATATTAGTTTTCATTAGTCCAGTCTTCAGTGTTACATGATCCTTCAGCAATCATTAAAAAAATAAAATCGTAATTATTCTAAACTTTTGGAGTTTTTAAGTTTAGAATATTGTGCATGTCTTAAAAATTTTATATTACCATAGTACCACAGTCAAAAACTATAGCATTACTGAAATGTACTATTTGAGTAGATTGAAGCATCTGTTGGATGTAGTAAACTAAGTCAGTCATTTTGTTAACTTAAACTAAACAAGTCATTTTTTTAACTTAACATTTTGTTAACATCACCATATTTATGTTTTCACGTAAGATGCTTTGTTGAAATGAAAACGGCCCCAGGTCTTCAACGGTTTAGTGAAGTGGATCTTAAAGGAGCAAGAGGACGTTGGGCTCTGCTGCCAAGGGAATGTGGATGTTTTTTCAGTCATACATATTTGGCTAGCCGTGGCCCAGTCGCTGCTTTAGGGATTGTTTGCAGTCTGTCAGTGAGGGTCAGTGTTTAAATGCCTCTCAAAAGGAAATATGTCCATAAATGGGCAAGAAGTCTCTCTCCCTCTTATGATCTGTGGTTACCCTTCTCTCTCTCTCTCTCTCTCTCTCTCTTTCTTTCTCTCCTATTTGTCTGTTCCAACTTTCCTCTCTCTAAAGCCTCTATAAAACTCTCTGCAATTACTACATTATCTCTAGAAATCCTATTTTTATCTTTAAAGCTTGTGGTGTTAATTAAAACATGTAAACATACAGTCATTTTGAAATGACAACAATAGATTTTCTCATTATTCTGGCTTTACAAAGAAGCATACTGTTATTGTATTAACTTGGGTAAGGTTTTTATTTTTTTCAAAATCCCTAATGTGAATGTGTGTCTATCTTTCTGTCTGTCTGTAGCATCTCCAAAAGATGGTTTCAGACAGAGATATATATTTTCGTTGATCTCTCTTTGTACATGCTTAAGATACATGTGACAGTTAAATGAATTTCAGTATTGGATTTATGAACACAATTGCGATATCTTTGATGCTGAGTACAAAGAAAACTAAATTATTTCTCCATCTATCCAGGTGAAGGACATTAATCCAAACATTTGAGCTGGATTATCTTCAGTGAGGATTGAGGACGCATTTAAAACAGCTGCTCTCTGAGAATGTAACCCATGCACTTCTACTTTGCGAGACTCCAGCAAGTTTATCGCACAGCCGAGGAGATCTGAACTTCCAGGGCGTTCCCCGTTCCTCTCCATACCCGCTGGACTCTATAGCAGGGATGCCTGCCAAAACGCCCATCTACCTGAAATCCAACTACAGTAAGAAGGGAAAGAAATGCCGTCTGAGGGACATTTTATCCCCGGATATGATCAGCCCGCCTCTCGGGGACTTTCGACACACTATCCACATTGGAAAGGGCGGTGAATGCGACGCCTTCGGTGACATGTCATTCCTGCAAGGAAAGTTTGAGCTTCTACCAGGGAAAGGTGGTCGTACTCGACCTCAATATGGCATCCACGGGGAGTTCATGAGAGCTAATAGCGCCTCAGATGCATCTTGCGTTGAAACTCCATCGCCAGTCTTGAAAAACGCAATCTCGCTCCCAACCATCGGGGGCAGCCAAGCACTGACTCTACCTTTGATTTCCACCACCGTGTTTCCCATGACCCAGGATCGCCTGTCTGAGCCATCTACTCCTCCAACTGGTTCTGAAGATCTGGAAATCCTGCAGATGGAGACTCTGCTTCAGTCCATCAATGCCTTGAGGAGTGACCCCAGCCCCGTCCCGGAGGAGGACGAACCTTTGATTGACCGCACTGAGATGCCTGAGAAATCACTTGCGAAGAAGAAGATGCACAGCAGTGAAAAAAAGCTTGAAACATTTTTGTCTGTATTTGTTATCGGAAGCAGTGATGCCAATGGGAACTTTAACAATGGTAACAATGGCGATTCGGTCTTTGAGTATGAACAGGAGATGTTCGGCTTCAAGGGCGACTGGGTGGACAGAGATAGCGGTGTTGAAGAGGGTCGTCTATGCGATTCAGACTTTGAAATCTCCAAAAGCAAAAGCCACTCACAGGAGTCGCTCACTCAAATCACGGGATCCCTTTTCTCTCTCGAACTCGACTTGGGCCCATCCATTTTGGATGATGTACTCGATATCATGAATAAGCCGGTGTCTTAGAAAGTGACTTTTACTGAGAACTAAAAGGGAATCTATTTGTCTTGAGCCCATAAACATGACATAGCAATACTGAGCTGAAGAGGCTGAACTTTCTTTCCCAGAGTAAGTTTTTTGTCTTTAGCTTCGGAGTGTCTTGCACACCTTGTTTTGCAAAAATAATGCAATTGACACACAGCCGCTGTGCCTTTTAAGTTAAGTTTAAGCATGCATTGATTCTGATGATGTACATGCAAATCAAACAAGGCTTTTTCTGTGTACTGTTGTTCATCCACAACATCATATAAAAGTCAGTGTGATAATGTGTACATTTCTGCAAACATATACAATGTTCCCATCACAACGTCCTTCACACACAGATATATTTATACTGACAGTTTCATTAACCACACTACCAAATCTTAAAGGCATATACCTAGAGCATATATGTTTTTACGTTGTGAAGCTAAATATGAAATAAATGAATAAATAAACAACTCTCTTTTAGTTTATTATTATTTTTTGTTTTTTTATTATTGTTTTTGTTACTCTTTTTTGTTATTTCAGAATAGGGACGACTGGGGCTAGTTTTCACAAAGACTATACATCAGTAACTAGAAACTCTGAAGTTCAAAAATATCAGTGGTTTTGTATATTATTTTGTTCTTTATAAATGTTTTACTGTTTAAATCTTGCTGAAAATCCTATAATAGGTTATTTAAATGCAGGTTCCCATTGTGACAACTTGCCCCATATAGCAAGAGAACATGACCTATCACTGGGGCATGTTGTCACAAAAGGCTAGCATGTGTTCACTTTCAGCAATAAACCTACCAAGAGAAATATTCACTGGAGTAAAAAGTGTCATAACTTTCCCCGGTTTACCATATTGAGTGATCCCTATATGATGTTCAAAGTGTGTCACTTCATTTTATAAAATCAGTCAGATATTGCAGCAGATGAGTACGTAACAGTAGGTGGACAGCAAAAAATGAGGGAGATGGAGAAAAACAAAGAGAAATTGACTTGTCTTGTTAGCATCTTACATTCCTCAGATTGTGTCCTGTAGTAGGAGTGCATGTGGGTGAGATTGTGTCTAAAAGGAGATGCCAGTACTATTCGTTTGTGACTTGTTGGGACAGAGAAAGAGCAGCCTGTAGCATTCTCAGCATTCCTATGAGAAAACAAAGAGCACGGCCATAAATAAAGCCAATGGACTGAGGCAGAGGGTCATGCTCTACATGGTCGTAAAAGTGAACAGCCTGAAGACAAACTTTGTCCTGTACAAGGAGATATGACTGTTGCAGTGTCTAAACCTCTGCAGGTGACGCAGAGGTTTGTTTGCAGCAATACTGAAGAGTCTGAGTCTGAGTGCCAGACAGCTGCAACATAATTCAGATTTGTCTTTGAAAATTACGCTTTTTCATTCAGGTTTCAAACTTTCCATGGAATCTGCTTCTGCAGAAGTCCACAGAAATTGAACAACTGTCCTTAAGATAGTTGTACCCATTCTCTGCTCTTTGACTGATCCCACACTAAGGGTTCTATCATACACCCGTCGCAATGCGGCGCCAGGCACGACGCAAGTGTTTTTTGCTAGTTTCAGCCCAATGTAGTGATCATTTTCACGTCCTGCGCCACGCTGTTTAAATAGCAAATGCATTTGCGCCCATTTGTGCGCTCATGGGCGTGTTGGTCTGAAAATGAGGTGTGTTCAGGCGCATTGTTGGCGCGTTGCTATTTTGAGGCAACTGAAATAGACTGCGCCATTAACCAACTAAAACCTGGTCTAAAGTCAATGGCGCAGTAGTTTTTTTGTTATTTAAAGAGCGCTTTAGTATAGGCGGGTCCTGCTTATTACACACACAGGGACGCACATCAGCACACAAACATGCCAAATATTAAAAATTAAAGGATTGCAATGTAAAAGATTATTATTGTGTAGGCTACATAAATATAAAAATGCCTAAATGTCATAATGGATAGTCATTGCATGTATCAGAATTAGGCTACCTATTTGCTCGCACACGAGCAGCTCCGTTTCATCTATGCACTTGCAAATTCCGCCGTGTAAATAGCAAATCCGCCATGGCGCGAGCGCAACTGACTCTTAAAGGGAATGGGAGATGAGACTCTGATTGGTTTATTGCATGTTATGCCCAAAACACACCCATTACTCATTAAGAGAATAGGGACAACCCTTTTAGACCATGCGCCGGGCGTGCCGACCGTTTTTCCCGCCGTTAAACTAGCAAAAGTGGATTTGGACACGCCCTAAGTGCACCTGCGCCGTGCACTTTAGACCTTGCGCTTAGATCGTTAAAATACGGCTCTAACGGTGAAGTGTATCATTTCGGTGCCACTAGTGGTAGCAAATGGAATTGCAAAAAGGATGGCTTAATTCGGAATAGCATACTATCCTACTTTTTCTATTTCAGCCAAATAAAGATATTCCAAAATCAGCCATTGACTGTTTTCAAACAGGTTTCCTGAACACTTCCACTGTCTGTCATTGGTTAGAAAAACAGATAGTCCCACCCCTAAACACTGAATTCATCAGCCTCTTCCTTCATGCTGCATCACTGTGTTACTTAAGTCTTAGCTTGTTGCTTAGTTAATTATGTTTCATTGGTCCACGGTTATACGTGCTAAGGTGATACACTACTACTGGTCAAAAGTTTGGAATTTTCAGCATCATTACTCCAGTCTTCAGTATCACATGATCCTTCAGAGATCATTATAATATGCTGATTTGATGCTCAAGAAACATCTCTTAATATTATCATCAATGTTGAAAACAGCTGTGCTGCTTTATAATATATATATATATATGTATATATATATATATGCTGCTAAAAAAATACAAATACTTTTATTCAGCAAGGATGCATTTATTTGATCAAAAGTGACAGTAAAGAAAATAATAATGTTACAAAATATGTTTATTTCAAATAAATGCTGTTCTTTTGAACTTTCTGTTCATCAAAGAATCTTGGAAAAAAATATATATATCATGTTTTCCACAAAAATATTAGGCAGCACAACTGTTTTCAACATTGATAATAATAAGAAATGTTTCTTGAGCAGCAAATCAGCATATTAGAATGATTTCTGAAGGATCAAGCGGCACTGAAGACATAAAACATCAAGCGACACTGAAGACATAATGATTCCAAACTTTTGAACAGTAATTTATTTATCTCTGTATGCAACCCCACCTCTACTGGGAGAGAAATGCACATTTTGTCTCTAAAAAAGAGACCTGTTCTCTGACTGGACTGGAAACCACTGGAAATTTCCAAGAAGACCTGTAAAGCTCATGCCTTAGGCAAAAACATTGCAGCTGAAGTCATCCACCTTGTAGTTTGTACTCGAGGGGAAACGTTTTAACCTGAGGTAAACACAACTCTGGAGTCTGTGATGTGCCATTAGGTAAATTACTAGCACTCAGTCAAACAGTGTGTTATCATGAAGTTTCTACTTATAGGGTGTAGCAGTTGCATCACTGTATGTGCAGTAGTAAATGTGACATCATATAGATAGATAGATAGATAGATAGATAGATAGACAGACAGACAGACAGACAGACAGATAGATAGATAGATTTGTATAGATATATAGATATATGATGACACATTTACTACTGCACATACAGTAGTAAGATGTGTAGACTTTAAAACACTGTAATTTGCCGTGTATAATTTCAAAGTAAGCATTCACTTATGTAACTGGAATCACTGTAAACTGGCAAAATCTTAGTGGGAGAGCTGGGATATATTGTGTCCTGCTGCATAACTTTCATTTCAAGTAAGGCCACGTGTTACAACGTACATAATGGCTAAGGGGAAGTCGTGGCCTAATGGTTAGGGAGTCGGACTCGTAACCCAAAGGTTGTGGGTTCGAGTCTCGTGCCAGCAGGGATTGTAGGTGGGGGGAGTGAATGTACAGCGCTCTCTGTGTGTGTGCACTTTGGATGGGTAAAATGCAGAGCACTAATTCCAAGTATGGGTCACCATACTTGGCCACATGTCACGTCACTTAATGTTCATTTTCCACAGGGTTTCTAAGATTGTGCCTCTAAGAAGAGGAGGAAGAAAACAAGAC
The DNA here is from genome assembly GCF_001515625.1 of Sinocyclocheilus rhinocerous. Taxonomy (NCBI): domain Eukaryota; kingdom Metazoa; phylum Chordata; class Actinopteri; order Cypriniformes; family Cyprinidae; genus Sinocyclocheilus; species Sinocyclocheilus rhinocerous. The sequence continues at coordinate 194,585 of NW_015656019.1, read as the reverse complement.
AAAAAAGGACTTCAGATAATTGCGAAAACACAGCCATAAAAGTTGTGCTGAATGAAATTACTCCCCACAGTTTTAAGATTAAATGTGAAAAGGTGAAAATGTTAGATTAAGTTTCCACTTTTAGCCACACTGCATAACAGCAAAGCTTGAGATCCTCATTTTAGTAAATCTACAAACTGTAGAAAAAAATACTGTATCTCAGAAGTAAGCATTTCAAAAAGTTCTCACATTTCTCACATCTCTGTAAAATGTCACACTATCACTCAGTTGTGCCGTTTCAGTCTCACTCAGGCTGAACTAATGAAGGAAACATGGCAGTGAGAGACGGGCTTTTCTTTTGCAGGTCACACACACCTCAGAGAGTTTAATCCATGCAAATCTTTTTTATGTTGCAGGTCCTCTGTTATAATAAGCATATATGCTTATCAGAGCTGTTTTTTTTTCTTTTCAAAAACAGTAAAACAGTAATAGTGTGAAATATTATTACAATTTAAAAGAACTGTTTTCTATGTGAATATATTTTAAAATGTAATTTATTCCTGTGATGGAAAGCTGAATTTTCAGCATCATTACTCCAGTCTTCAGTGTCACATGATCCTTCAGAACTCATTCTAATATGCTGATTTTCTGCTCATTAAACATTTCTTATCAATGTTTAAAAAAAAAAAAACAGTTGTGCTGCTTAATATTATTTGAAAACAGTGTACACATTTTAATGAATTTATAATATTTCTAATTAAAGTTTTATTTTTGTAACACTTTCTGAATTATCGACTAAGGGTTTCCAACTCATGAACATGCCAAACACTATGAAGCACAAAAGCAGCAAACCTCTATTTCCTGGAATAAGGTGAGACTGTCAGACTCTTCATAAAGATACTTTGGCTCATGATGGCACCTCTGTGGTGCCAAAGCAAGCATAATTCAAACTGAAGGATTTTCCACCTGGTCCAGAGCAGCGCTCACTATAAAGCTGCCAGTGTCTCTGACATGAGGGTGTTACACAGGAGAAACCTCTCATACAACATTTCTCTGCTCCTGATGTGGAAGCAAATAAAAAGACAGAATGTACTGTTGGCTCTTTTACACTGACAGGAAGTGTTTTGAAACAGAGCCATGTTTGAAAGAATGAATGTAATTTCCTTTCCATGGCAACAAATGAGATGCATTTTAAAGCAGGGAAAGGTTTGGAATGGTGTCAGTCGATGTCTGGATAATGTTCCGGTTACAGGAAGGATACGCTGGCTATGTGTTGTTATGATGGAGAGAGATGACTGGAATTAAATACATAGTCACATAGATTCAGCTAAATCACTTTTAAGGCAAGTCGGTTTATAATGTTACAAAAGATTTCTATTTCAAATAAATGCTGTTCTTTTAGAGTTTCTATTCATTAAAGAATCCTGAAAAAAAAAATGTATCACACTTTCCACAAAAATAAAAAGCAGCATAACTGTTGTCAGCATTGATAATAATAGGAAATGTTTCTTGAGCAGCAAATCATGCTATATATAGAACGATTTCTGAAGGATCATGTCACATTGAAGACTGCGGTAATGATGCTGAAAATGCAGCTTTTTATCACAGGAATAAATTAAATTTTAAAATATATTCAAATAGAAAACACTGTAATAACTGTCATGATAAACTGTAATAATATTTCACTATTTTACTGTATTTTAGATTAAATAAATGCAGCCTTGGTGAGCATACACGTTCAAAAAAATTTTAAAATCTTACCAACTGCAAACTTTTGAACAGTAGTGTACAATTATTATTATTAAGTGTAAGTTGGAACTCTAACGACTTGATTTCCCAAATGATTCCTGAAAAATTCCACACAAAAAACACATAAAAGTGGAATGTGAAATGATGTGTGGATCATTTTAAACATTTACTGATGTTTGTTGACTGTTTCCTTGGAAACAAGGTCTGTATCTCTGTCACATGGCAGCAGTTTTGAGGATAGGTCAAAGGTCACAGGCCTACAGGCTGAAGAAGAGGCACATCCGACAGCATGAAACAGACCAGACGACACAGGAGCCTGAACCCCCCAACCGAGACTCCTCTATGCAGGAATGTTTTCTCGTCTCCATTATAACTCTCTATTAGTGCTCCTCTCTCCAGTTTAATATGCTGTAAACGGTTTGTTTTACAGTCACGTTTTGGATCGGCTGCCAGCATGTCTCTTTATGTTTTGTTTAGAGGAGTTTCAGCCACTTTAATAATCCTGAGCTGAGGCCATGAACTACACAACTAAATAGACCCATTTAAGGCAGAACTCCTTCGGAAAACACAAGACGTAAGTATAAGTCATTCAAAGAAGACAATATTATGGGGAAAGAGTGTCTTAAGACTTAAAGGATTCTACCTGCATTGTAAGCTCAGAAATATTCTGTCCTTCATGCTTAGGGAGGTACAAGCATTTGGTAATATAACTTTCATTTTTCATATTTTTCATGTAATTTGCAGTATGAATTCAAATGCTACTGAGCTTAAGGATCTGTTATTGGTGTTTTACAAGACAGCTGAAGATCCAAACTTTTAATATTTGAACACATGAGCTCTCTGTGGGTTTAATATAGTGTTACATCGGCATCAAGATTTAATAGTCTCTTCATTGCAAATGTAAAGTCTTTGGTCCCACTTTATATTAAGTGGCCTTAACTACTATGTACTTACATTTAAATTAATCATTTGGTACAATGCACTTATTGTGTACATACATGTTTTTACATTGTACTTATAATTTAAAAATGCCTTCATGTAATTACATCTGCAATTAATTTATGTTACTACATTTATAATTACACTGTTGTCCCATCCCTTACACCTTAACCCACCCTTAAAACTACCCAAACCACCAAACCTGTCCCTAACCTTATACCCATATCCCACCTCAATAACACAATAAGTTATATAAATAATTATTTTTTTATGTAGGTACATAGTAGTTAATATAAAGTGGGACCAAGTCTTTTTATATTTTATTTAGAAGCAAAAAACTGAAACTTTATATCTTTAATTAAATTTGTACTAAAATGATGCCCATAAATTATGTCATGTAATTTTACATTCTTTAGACATGTTTGTTTCTTTATCAATGTTGTTATCTTTGAAGAGCCTGATATATATATTTATTGACTGATTGATTGATTCATGTTTTATTTGATTGATTGATTGATTGATTGATTGATTGATTGATAGAATAAGGTAAAACTATATGCATAGTCAACTGCTTTTAACAATGAGTATTTGAATATCAAAGTTTGAAATTAAAAATTGCTTACTAATTTTCAGAATATCTATTCAACATATACAGAATATTTCAATGTACATAAATTCTCTGCCAGATAAACAGCATTCACTCAAGTGCAATCTTTTAATAATTTATTTCAGGGAAGACCATGACCTTCAACCTTTGTCACTGACCTTTCTAGCCAAGTGGAATGTCTTCTGAGCAAGTCACACTTTGTTAGTTAAACTCTGACCTTGGGCATGACCCTCTTTGACATTAAATGCTGACCTTTAGAGGTCACTGTAAGGTAGGCATGCAGCTTTAAGATGGAAAACACATTACTGCACCATCTGACTGCAAAAAAATTATTTTGTTTTTTTTATTTGAATTTGAATTTGAATTTGAAAGGTATATTTGAACTGGTCTGTTTTGGAACAAACTTCGCTCTCTCTGTCTTTAACCTTAAAAGTAAGGTTAAAATTCTGAAATTATTAAAAGCAAAAACATTTTTGAAAATGCCACTTGATATTTGGTATTCTGTTTTCTAATGCTAAATCAATATACATAAACACAAAGAATATATAACATTATCAGTATAAACTAAGGCTGGGCCACAGATTTGAGCTTTCAGATGGTCACAGGTTCAGTTGGTTTATACATTTGAAACACTGCAAGGCACATATTGTATAGCTTTAAGCCTCTGTGAAAATCTGTGGCCAAAGATTTTGACATTCTCTGAAATGTTTTGTTTAGACTAATGAGATTATCTGATTCTGTGCCTCCCAGGGGAAAGAAAGTGCTTGAAAAGCAAGAAGAAAAAAATGCTATTCGTCGATTTGGCTCAAACTCAACACTTTTTGCATGCAACCTGCTAATTTAGCCTAGTTAGTGACCACATTGCGTGCCAGCAGATCATTAGACGGCAGCAGCTGTCCTGTATCTGTCTATAATAGAGATCCAGGGACATGAGAAAGATATGTTCATACAGAATTATGTCTTGCATTCATTACTAAGTAAAATGTTGAAAAGTGAAACACTGAAATTTTTTATGTTAAAATTTGTCAAATCCAAATTTCTAATAAAATGTCAGAATGTCAACAAAATTATTATTATTTTTTTAATCTTAATATCTTAATAATAATTCTTATTAAAAATATTAATTCATGATAATATCAACTGCAATAGCATACATATTATTTATATACTTAATATTAACATAACAATCTATACACACAAAACAATCTAACTGTATTAAAATGCTAAAATTAGACGGCAGCAGCTGTCCTGTATCTGTCACATGTCCAGGTCGCCCCGTTCAGACCTGTCAGCTACCCCACAGCATAATGTAAGCTAGATCAGACCCACAGAAGCCAAGAAGAAGTTTAATTAGCAGTGAGAGAACACAACACAGTTAAATTAATGCTGAGGCAGAAAGAGAAACAATCACTCCTGTTTGAGAGCCTGATGGCTGCATGGAAACAGAAAAAAAAAAACTGAAGCCTCCAGGGAAAATGGAACGAATCACACAGACATGGACAGTTTTACAAACACCTTTTGTGTTTTTCCCAGGAGGCACAAACTGAACCACAGAAAAACTCTAAATGAGAGTGCAATTTGAAGAAAAACCAGACTGACAGAGGGAAAAAGAGATGAAACACATTAGAATAGAGTTCAAAGGAGTGTTTTGATTGCTTAGCTGAAAAGCTCAAATTTATGAAGAATGGGTACAGTATATGGTATTAAAATGACAGAATACTCAAATGTATTTTTGAAAATATATTACAGTAAAACTAATAAAATGTCAGAATGTCAACAAAATTATTATTATTTTTTTAATCTTAATATCTTAATAATAATTCTTATTAAAAATATTAATTCATGATAATATCAACTGCAATAGCATACATATTATTTATATACTTAATATTAACATAACAATCTATACACACAAAACAATCTAACTGTATTAAAATGCTAAAAAAAAAAACATACAATCAAAATCAATAAATAAATAATTTCCTGTGTATATAAAGAAATTATGTAAACTAATTTCTAACTACTTCAAAGATTTACATATTATGTTTTTCTTATTAAAAATGTTAACCTTTAATATCTGCACTTTGGTTTTAGATTGTTATTGTCACTTTCAGATATCTGAAACTTGAATGTAAGCAGAAAGGATGGCAACTAAAGGTAAATTTAATTACACTTTATGCATATTCAAAAGTTATTGCAAGGTCTTGATTTTCTGTCGCATTCTGTAGTGTGAGAACTCAAAGAGGTTTAGCACATATCATAATACTGGATGGGGTTAAAAAAAACTAATAAACAAACCGATTACACCTTGCATGCTAAATGATCCCTTTAAGCGCCAGAATGATCATGTTTAAGATGTTTTTGCTAATAACATAAATCCTATTAAAGGAGTTTAACCTGCTGCCAAAGAGAACACAATATAACAAATCATCACAGTTCTCAAAGCCATTCTGAGCTTTACGAAAACATTCCCCAAACTGACCTCACTTATATCACTCCAGCAAGAAGTTACGTGATGCACTGTACTTTCTGTGCCACATCAAAAAAGCTGCCAAATGATTTTCTGATTTTCTGACCACTTTCCCCATCTGACATTTGTCTTACTAATAGTTTTCTCTTAAAGATAAGAGGAAGTAGGCCTATTTTAACATAACATATTTAACATAACATAAAAAATAAACCTTAAATGGTTACTTTGTCAAAAGATATGTGTATAGCCTTTATTGCATTTAATATTGAAACATATTAAATCATACATTTGTGCTCAATAACAAAAACATAATGTGTGAGTGAATTATGTGATTTATTCTTTGAACTCCAGCGCCACCTTGTGGCATAAATAAGTTAAAGAACTAAAGCTTTCATGCATATGCTCTCAAAAAGGTTATTTCATTAATATCTGATAGCTATTAGACTGAGTTTAGTGACTCAATCCTCCAATATCTCTAAAACCAAGATACCAAAACCAAATGAAATTGCTTACGCAGAAAACTACAGTTACCATTACAAGACGTGAGAAGGAGAAACAAACTACCTCATGTTCTTTTAAGCGACGATCAAAAGTGTCCTTAATGTTCATTTCCCTTTGAACTGCCTCTTGGGGTCCAGAGGGTCAGTTTGTCCTTGTTTATCTCTTGTTAAGCGGCTCTCTGCAATTATTCCTGATCTGCAGACTGAATACAGATACAACCAGATCAATACAGATGCTACCGTTTAAATCAGCTGTGACCATTTGGCCAATTTCCTGTGTGATTCCTGTGTGAAGTGATGCTTCCTCTGACTCCGTATTCATGAGTCCATGGCAACCACATGTGTGTTGGACACTTTCAAATGAACTCAGGTAAGAAGTCAAGGTAAGAGCAAGAGAGAGTCTCACTCTGTTATAAGCGTGAAATCAGAGGTCAGATTTCATAAACTCTAAAAATACATTAAGAACAATCATTTTTGTGCCATTTATTGAAGATGGAAAGGAATAACACCTTATTTATGTACAATATATTTCTAGTGGTAGGAGAGACCAGTTTCAGGTTGAAAAACCAATTACAAAAATCTTTCTGTTCTCTAGCAGTGGTTTTGTTTATTTCATATTTTTAAAAATGCATATTTAAAAAAATTATAATACTATAAAAACAATGCTTTGATATTTTGGTATGTTACACTTTGTGCCGTTTCATGTTGTTCTGGGTTTCATAATTCTTTTAATTTTAGCTAAAATGCCTAAAATAGACTGTTTAATGTGTCTATGCAGACAGACTTGAAAAAATAAACCAACCCTTAGAAATACTCACTGAAGTAAAAAGTGACAACCAGTCCCAGTCTGTATGCGCATCAGAATAAATCTAAATTGGACACTATATAATGTGCAACAGGTAAGTAGTTCATGTACATTCAAATATGAAGTTTATGACAATATGTCCAACATAGGATGTCTATTTTTTAATTGTACACACTAATAGCATTATCGAATGCTGTTTGTTTGTGTTAATAATGAAGTTTATGTTTCTCATTCTTTTTAGCTGTCCCACTTGATGATGATGATCATGATCAGATTATGTGCGCAGCAACATGTTTTATTGCATTTGTTAAACTGCAAAACAATACATCATCAGAGGCTTTGTGCAAAATACAAATTTAATGAATGTGTGTCTGCCCACAAATTACAAGATACTGTCAAATATGGTAAGGTCCTTTCTCAATGCCACTAACAAGGTCATGGGGTTCAGTTACGAATAAAATCCTGAATGCACCAAATATTACAAATAAATGTCTCTAAATACAAATTCAATGAGCTTTTAATTGTTCATGTGAGAAACAATAGGGTGTCAATGCATGAAATCGATAACACTGGTTGAATTACATTTTGTGCAGATTAATTTATACAAATTGATTTTACTGTTAAGGCCTTTAACACTCTGGACTTCTCTTCAGACACTGACCTTTAATCACAAACCATCCATGTCCTCTGAGACACAACAGGCATGCTGATTGGTGTGGACTCAGGCCTTAAATTAAACTGCTGATGACACCCTGGCTCTCTGGAAGATAAAAGGCAGCTTGGCTCTGGGGGTGCTGGCCTTGGTTTTCTTTCTCTTTAATTTCACCCCTCATGTCAGCAGACCCAGAGACAGACAGGGCACCTCTGGAGAATGAGAGAGAGAAGTCATTTAATGATGAGCAAGGGAAGCGCTATTAAAAGAGAAGATCTGTTCTGTCTCCTGGTGGCGTTTTTCATCCCCCTCTGCATGACACTTCAAACAGGGAGCCAGAGGTACAGACAGAAGTGCAGAATACTGCTTTATGATGGTCATGATTGGATATAGTCACTAAGAACATACAGACTATAGAGTTCCTGATGCAAAAGTTCATGTTAAGAAGTAAACGTGTGTTGGTAAGGTTTGAACATAACAGAGTTATGATTTAGATTTTACACAGCAGTTCAATAAACAAAACAATAGTTAATATTAAGTGAGTACTTACATTTTAGACACAATATAGTCAATATTGTCTGTTTTACTATGTGAAAATAGCTCCAAACAAAGCCGAAGCAGTTGAATCAACACGCAGCGGGGTTTTCACGAAATGAATCAGCGTTTCTGAACAAATCTTTTGAATGAATGACTCAATGAATCATTCATAAAAACAAGTCATGCTTCGTTCGCTGTCACTGAATGAATTAGCAATTTGAATGCATTTTTGAACGGTTGAATTAATGATTTAAAGACTCACTCACTTGTCACCACCTATTGGCAGTTTCAATATAATATTCCATATTTAAATGTAGGCCTATTGAATATATTTTCCTATAGTTTCATATTTCTATATTAAACATTTTAGATTTAAACATTAATCTCATAATATTCTCCTATTTATGCACTTCTAATTGCAGTATAAATGCATTAATGCAAGCTCTGCATAAAACAGCTATGTTTCAAACAGTAGAATGCTACATTGTTGTCACATGACCTCAACACATTGTGAGTGACTTCCAGTTATTTTGCCCTGACAATTAGCAGTCTGATCAAATAGTTCTGGAAGATATCACAGCTGATATAATTTCCTGTCTGTCACACTGGAAATTGAAGGTTGTATCAGTCTTTGGTTGTATGCTGCACTTTTTTGCTAATGACTTTCAGGTATTCCGTGCATTTATGAAATCTTCTGAACGTGTGCTATCACAACCATTACCTTGCTGGCATATTTCAATCGCTTTACCATTTGGCATTTCACACAAAGCTGTACCAACAAGCTGTAACTTGTCCCCCTCCATATATATTTGGTTTGAATAATAAAGCCTTGATTGGAATAATAGAACACAAAAACTGTGAAAGGAAAAGAAGGTGAAATTTTGATCCTTGATAACAACAATAATAGCACATTCAAGAATACAAAACAAACAACCATGAGGCTTAACCGTCTATTTATATTCCTGCTGATGAGTCACTATAAAGCACGTCATACAAATGAAACGGGCAAATAATGACCTGATAACCTATATGTTGACATTAAATCTCTCTCTGTCAGTTCAAACAAGACTCCCTCTTCTCCACTTGTAGTTTTTCTCCATGCAAAATCATGCATTTGTGAAGCTGCCTAGCATATACATGAAGGACACAAATTAAATATATATATATATACTGTATATAACCTTGAGAGTTTGTGCAAGCAATATTTTGACTGAAGTGCAAACTGATTAATTGATTATGTTAATTATTTATTATTTTTTGCCTCCAGAAGGTGTAGTAGCCTAGTAATCCACCAGCACGGGGTTAGCTGAGTCAGGTTAACCAGCCAAACCTTGACCACTTGTTTTCAAAACGCTGCTGAGTGATTGAGTTGCCCATCAAGTCAACTCCTAAACCAGGGTGTGAGTTTGCAGGACTACTTGTAATATCAAAAATAAAAAATTAATTAATTAATAATGTTTTAAATCAACTCCTGGGACATAAAAGTGCCTGAAGTTGAAGGAACACCCCACATCGCAGCTAATAAAATTAACAATGTTTACCTAAAATACCCATTAAGTTAAAGAAAATGTTATTTCTAAATGTTCTCTGAACATTCAAAATGTCCAGCTGTTTCTATTAAATGTATTAAAAAAAAAATTAATGGTTATACAAATGTATAGGGAACATTCTGTTTTATCATTTTGCAAACATTACAGGAATGGTACGCTGTAAAAAATTAATTCCGTAAAATTTACGGTAAAAAAACGGCAGCTGTGGTTGCCGGAATTTTACCGTAAAAAATACAATAGCAACATTTTAGGTTTTCTAACCGTACTAATACCGTAATTTCATTAACTGAAATAAAAATTAAATATATATATATATACTGTATATAACCTTGAGAGTTTGTGCAAGCAATATTTTGACTGAAGTGCAAACTGATTAATTGATTATGTTAATTATTTATTATTTTTTGCCTCCAGAAGGTGTAGTAGCCTAGTAATCCACCAGCACGGGGTTAGCTGAGTCAGGTTAACCAGCCAAACCTTGACCACTTGTTTTCAAAACGCTGCTGAGTGATTGAGTTGCCCATCAAGTCAACTCCTAAACCAGGGTGTGAGTTTGCAGGACTACTTGTAATATCAAAAATAAAAAATTAATTAATTAATAATGTTTTAAATCAACTCCTGGGACATAAAAGTGCCTGAAGTTGAAGGAACACCCCACATCGCAGCTAATAAAATTAACAATGTTTACCTAAAATACCCATTAAGTTAAAGAAAATGTTATTTCTAAATGTTCTCTGAACATTCAAAATGTCCAGCTGTTTCTATTAAATGTATTTAAAAAAAAATTGATGTTTATACAAATGTATAGGGAACATTCTGTTTTATCATTTTGCAAACATTACAGGAATGGTACACTGTAAAAAATTAATTCCGTAAAATTTACGGTAAAAAAACGGCAGCTGTGGTTGCCGGAATTTTACCGTAAAAAATACAATAGCAACATTTTAGGTTTTCTAACCGTACTAATGCCGTAATTTCATTAACTGAAATAATGTTAATATACCAACCTATTGAAGTACTGAAATCTGTTTAGCTTTGTAATACACTAGTAACCACCAAATGCAGGTGGTGATGAGAAAGTCACATGATGAACCAAAGCCCATCACAAGCAGCTTTTAAATAATAACATATATAGAAGGTGCAGTGTCATTCACACAAACACTAAACACCATCATGGTAACACACATGAAACTGAAATAATGCAATAAACATTCATTTAACAACATTAGGTGTAACACACAACCCTAATATACAAAACTGATAAGAAAAAAACTAAGAAACATAGTTATTTCAACAAAAAAAACATAAAATTTGAAATGTAACGCAGGGAATTCTGGGAATGTCAATTTACGGGGATATTCACTGTAAATTATACTGTCTTTTTCCACTTCCAAAAACGGTATACTATCGTAAAATTACATGTAATGTCCAAAACAGTTTTTCACCGTATATAGTAGGGAAATTTACCGTTAACCATTTAACAGGTTTTTACTGTAGCATTTTTACAGTCTTTTACCGTTAAATTCACGGTCATATTTTACAGTGTTCTTTTGAACATTCCAGAACGTTTTGAAACGAGTAGTAACATTTAGAAAATGTAAGACGAACATCCAACTACAATGTTTTAGAAGAAAAACATTCAATTAATGATGCATAAATAAAATTTTAGTGCTAACTTTTTGAGAACATTATTAAAGACCAGATAACTTTAAACAAACATTCTATTAACGTTACTGGAAGAAAGTTTGTTCATAACTTTGAAAGAACGTTAGCAAAAGTTCAGAGAATGTTCCTTGTTAGCCTGGGATACATCACAAAGCCCAGGGAATCAGATAAAAGATGAAGAATGTAGTGCTTGGAAGAACAGTCTGCGAAAGTGTGTCAAAACAAACCAAAATATTCTGCTATAAAACATATAAAACATATTCCTTTTCCTCGAATTTTGGCCTAGATTTTAATGTGCATATTTTAGCTCTGAAGTATACTTTTCTCAAACATCCCCCTGAAGAAAAACAAATTCCCCTTTTAATTTGTTCTCTTTGTATTTATTCAACACTTTCAGCCATGAATGTTGCCAAACCATTTCCATGTTCAGAAGCTCTGAAGATGGAAATGGGACACGTTCTAAATATAGCGACCACAACAAATAATTAATCTAATACCAGCACAATCCATTTGCATGGAAATGCCATATATGAATGTATTTAATATTGCTTGCATAACAATTTATCTATTAAATAAAGTGTTAATTAAAAACAGATTTGATTTGATATGTAAATTACATTTTCTACTGTGCAACTGAGAAGAAACTAGTATATACTGGAGAATACTGCATAGATGGTACGGATTATATTTAACCATGTTCTATTCAAAGCCTAAAACACTTGATTAGATGTTTTCCTACAGGGCCCACATGCATCTCAGACCATTTTCCATCCCTTAATCTTATATTTTGTCATTCAAAGTATCTCGTTGGCAGATTATACACATGAATGTCAACACAACTGCTCGCCTGCACTTATTTCTCTTATTGAGCTTAAATTTTCATTAGGATCATCTGTGAGCATCCCGTTACAAAACGATTACTGTCAGAAATGTAGGGCACAGAAATCCTGTAGGTGTAGGAATCTAGTGGAAGAGAATTTCAGCTTCACATAGTTGTTACATCTGCACAATTTGGTAACAACTCTTTAGACCTCTTATAGTTGATGCATACTGTTAACTGGCAATCAGCCTAATGGAACTCACCTTTGGAGCTGGAGTTGTGATATGAGTTGGCTGAAATCAGATTCCACGACTCCAGTCCACCATTTAACGTCTTTTCTTTAATGCGAAAAGCTCCGTGTTTGTAAGAAACGAATCCATCACTAAGGCGTTTTAACTTTAAACCATTCCTTCTGGCCAAAATACTAGTCCATAATCCATAATACAGTTTCCTTCAGTGAAAAAGTCATCTCAACTGATCTGAGTCAGGAGAGAAATATGCACAAATCAAGCATGCACAGTTTACAAGCAAAAACATCTTAAATGGCCTGAGGGTGAGTACATTTTCAGCAAATGTTCATCCTGGGGTGAACTATTCCTTTAAAACTAACTTTCAAACTATTTTAAACAATCAAGGCTTCGTCTAAAATTCACTTTCAAAATTAATTTTGAAGATGAATCTTGAAATAAAACACTATTTGCATTCCGATATGTTTTAGTTGTTCCATTTGGGTCTAATGTACTATTAATGAGAGAAAATGTAAAAATAGACTTCGCAAGGATGTATGTCTCTGAATATACATGTTGCATGCCGATGTTCTGTGTATGTGATTCTGTTTAAAAGTTTAAATAATAAATGATTCCGTTTCAGTTACCTCTGACTTAATCCACTCACATGTTCTTTTCTTACAGAGAAAAGAGGACAGGAAAAATCTAAATGTTCAGTTGACTTACAGTAGCACTCCATTATTTTCATGAAAAAAAGAATTGTGTTGTTGCAGTCTCTTGTTTTCTTTCTCTCTAAAGTGATGAAGGTTATTCGGGGTAGACCAGTGCCAAATGGAATTTTAAAAATGCATCAAGGTAAAACAGTCCAATTAAATATGCATCATGAAATCTTCCATGCCTGCTACACCGAATCACATGCACAGGACATCGGCATGCAACATGTATATTCTCTCAACCCTGAGAGAATATGCCTCACTTCAGGGCACATTAAATTCATTCAGTTATGTCACCTTTTCACACATTTTCTGAAAGTGTTTTATTTAAGACATTAGCTGAAGGCCACGGGTGCAGGGGAGTTTTACAATGAGATGCTGTCAATCAGACTTGGATATTTCAAGAAAAAATGCCATGAGATGAGTTGCTGAAGTGCAAACAAAGCACAACATGAAAGGATGGGAGACATTCATCCTTAATTTCTACCTGCTTGTTTAATTATATGTTTAGATTTTGCATTTGCACTTTTTCATACAAGATCATTTTATATGAAATGCTGTTCATGAAATGAAACTGTTCATTTGAAACCGACAAGCAGGGCCGCTGCTGGTCAAATGGGTGCCCTAAGCAGGATTGTATTGTTGTGCCCCCCTCTCTCAAATATTATGGAAGTAAAAAAAAAAAAATAACCTACTATATTAAAATATGAAAGTAAATAAATTGTATTATTTACAAATTACAAATCTAGACAGTTACCTATGGCTATAATTTTATTAATACAGTTGTCTGATTGATTTTATAGTCTCAAGCATTCAGAAATCATGCAAAAGAAAATTAAGCAGTTTTACTACGATAAAACCATGGTTAATTTTTGTAAGGGTTGTGATGTCCACATGTTTTTTGATGAAGAAATTATAGAGGCTGTGTCATCTATATATAGCAAAAAGGTGGCCAGAAATTTAAGATTAAGTGGATATTTGAATTAAATGTTTGGTCACTCGCCTACAAGGATTTGATCGTCCTGTAAGTGTAGCAGCAGCAATTACATGGCCTTTGGCTCCCTTTGCAGGTATTTGTACCACAAAAAAATATAATCTTAATACTTCTTTGTAAATTATTATTTGAAGTAACAAAACCATGGTTAATTTGCGGTTACCATGGCTACAAGAACCATGATTTTTGGTTTTATTTGTGTTAAAACCATGGCTAATTTTCGTAATGGAACATGGAAACTCAGAGAGAATATTAGATTCGTTGTTGGTGGTGGTGAAATTATTACCGACATTAAAACACGTTATTAACGTCAACAGCCAAAAAAGTTTCACAGGATTATGAATGTACCTGAAAGCATAGCCGTAGCCAGGCTTTGAAAATTATGGGGACTCTTAGTGGGGGCGCTCTTAAAGAATTGTGTATAATAACCCCTACAAACACAACTCATTATATACACTACACACTTTAAAAGAGGCAGACTTGTAGATGTTTGTGAAAGATGTTTTCTCTGTTTTGAAGGGATGATCATTTTTAAATCATACCCTATTTATTGCATCAAAATTTGTTAATACTTTACTATAGTTAAGAGTGGATAATTTTATCAGTTGTTTATTATTCATGCAACAATGCATATTACTGTAATAGTTTTTATTAATAAGCATTGCTATATAGCTGATAACTTTGTCTGGTGCTCTTATGACTGTTTATAGCATGATTTGTTACACAAAATAATGTTCTTTTTAGTAACATCATATGACCCCTTTAAGCTCTGGATTGTGAAATCTCATCATCTTTCTTTCATCTTCATCATCTCTCTCTCTCTCTCTCTCTCTCTCTCTCTCTGTCATTGACAGGAGTGCTCACATTAGAGAATAGCTTACTGCAGTTTGCTCAACAACAAAACCGCATTCTATACTAGTCCAGTAGTAGACAACCTTTTTGTATCATTATAAAATGTTCTTTAAATCAAAACACAATTATGACTTTCAAAGCCAGTGGAGAAACACTCAAAAATGAAAGCCTTTAAATGTCAAAAACATTGTCTTTTTATTTACTATTTATTTGAATTATTGATTTAAATTTTTATATATTTTAACTCAATAAATAAAACTTCAAGTTGAAGAGAAAATATTTTTTTCAGTGACTCTTTGGTTACATACCCAGATAGCACACGTACGTCTGCAAGATGTCTGTTAAAGATCGCTTCATCTGGAAAGCATCTGCTGTGTACACACATCTGATAAACGTTTCTAAACGTTTATTTTTAGATGGGGTAGATATTTTTAGCATTTATGGAAAATGGTAATAGTCAAATTTCCCTGAGGGACTCATTTAGTTCAAAAAGTCTTAACAGGAAAATAATTGACACAAATCTGCTTAGCAGTTTTAGCGCTTTTTCAGAAAATGTTCAGGCTTTAATAGTGACAGTGACGTGTGACGTGACATGTGGCCAAGTATGGTTACCCATACCCGGAATTAGTGCTCTGCATTTATCCCATCCTAAGTGCACACACACAGCAGTGAACACACACACACCCGGAGCAGTGGGCAGCCATTTTTTGCTGCGGCGCCCGGGGAGCAGCAAAAAATGGCTCAAGGGCACCTCAGTCGTGGTATTGAAGGTGGAAGAGAGCGCTGTACATTCACTCCCCCCACTTACAATCCCTGCCGGACCTGAGACTTGAACTCGCAACCTTTGGGTTACAAGTTTGACTCTCTAACCATTAGGCCACGACTTCCCCCAAGGAAGAACTGAATGTTGCTCAGTGATAAAACAGATGTTTCACCTGAATGCTCTGCTTGTTTATCAGTGATGGTCCTTTACTGTAAGTCTTTCTGTTCAATATTCTGGCTGACCAACTTTTTCATTACAGTAGGTGTGTGTGAATTCTACACTGTATACCAGCTTTAGTTGTAAACTGCACAGGCGTGTTTGTATTCCTGGTGTTAATCTATTTTCATGGACTTTAAGTTCATCAGGGATCAAAACCACACACCTTTTTAAATCAACAAGGTGCAACTTTAGAGAGCCATGCAGAAATCAATAGTAAGCTAGTTTTCAAGAGTCAAGAATGTACTGTTCAGAGGTTTTATTCACCAAAAAGATGTTTACAGACAGATACAGAATGGTTTTTCAAATAAATGCATTCACATTAGAAAACATAGTTTTGTCTAGACAGACTTTGAATGTTAGTTGCATTATTATTTTTATTTTATTTTATTTTATTTATTTTACTTGAACTTTGAATGTCAAAAGAATAGTTACCCAAAAATGATTTATTTTTGTAAATGTATTCACCCTCAGGCCAGATTTGGAGAAATGTAGTATTACATCACTTGCTCACCAATGGATCCACTGCAGTGAATGGGTGCCGTCAGAATGAGAGTCCAAACAACTGATAAAAACATCACAATAATCCACAAGTAGTCCACACCACTCCAGTCCATCAGTTAACATCTTGTTTAGCAAAAAGTGTTACGTATCCGGTTCATGAACTTCCGTCTGCTAGCCAAGCTCTAGGAGGAGAAAGAATAATATATTTAGCAATCAGAATAATAATAATAATATGCTCAACCCCAATATCACAAGCACAGACAATTTTGCAATATTGACAACCCAACATAATAACACCATACAACTGTTATTTCATTCTATTATACAGAACACCAGATTGCTTTGATAGTTTTATTAGGGTGCATATCACCCTATATTGCGTTCCTGTTCTCACCAAGCATTTCAATTTTCTCATTTGCTTCAGCACACACTCAGAAAAACTGTGCAAAAATTGTACCTTTGTGACTACCTTCAAAGGGGTATCTTTGTACTTTATTTACCCCTAAAAGGTTCATAATACAAGCTGTCGTACCCCTTAAGGTACAATTTTAGCATTTTTTTTTTTATATATAGTTCTGGTGATGCAGTCTTCTGCATCAAACACTGTGCAGGCATGATTCGATTTCCATCCCAGTCAAAGTTCCTCGGCAAAATCGCATAATCAAGGCATTGTGCTGTGAGTGTGTGAGGAGTGTTATCTGACAGTCATTGTGCTGAGACCCACAAAACGCAATTACAAAAGCAGTGA
Organism: Sinocyclocheilus rhinocerous; assembly: GCF_001515625.1. Taxonomy (NCBI): domain Eukaryota; kingdom Metazoa; phylum Chordata; class Actinopteri; order Cypriniformes; family Cyprinidae; genus Sinocyclocheilus; species Sinocyclocheilus rhinocerous. The sequence goes on along the minus strand of NW_015656019.1, from coordinate 177,295 downwards.
TGCATAATTGATTAGCGATATATTCCTGGCTGTTTTTGATTAGCGTTTCAACTCTGTGACCGACGCTCTTTGAAGTTTATTGCATCACCATACTGTCCAATTTGCCTGTTGATCGCTGATCTGTGAAAGTGGGTTCGGAGCTGATTAGACTCTCAATTAAAATAACCATCTGCAATGCAGTTGATAGGAAAATAATTTTTTAAGTCCATGAAAAGATTAAAATATTAAATGTATCAAATATGACATTATATTTCAAATATTGCATTTAAAATAAATGCTGTTCTTTTGAGCTTTCTGCAGCAAAAACTGTTGATAATGATGAGAAATGTTTCTTGAGCAGCAAATCAGCATATTAGAATGATTTCTGAAGGATCACGTGACACTGAAGACTGGAGTAATGATGCTTTGTCATCATAGAATTAATTAACTAATAAATTAGATTTTAAAATATATTCAAATAGAAAACAGTTATTTAAAATTGTAATAATATTTCACAATATTACTGTTTTTACTGTTTTTTTAAATCACATAAATGTGCCCTTGGTGATAAATGTTAAAAATCTTTTTGAACATGTGTTTGTGAAAGTCAATAAGGATTTAAAATTTCAGTCGCTCTTCAAGCAAAATAAGTCATACGGATAATAAATCCTAAAAATAAAAATTTTTTATGTGCATATTATGTCTACATGTGGTTTTATTCTTAAATGCCTTTTCTGGTTAAAAAAGGAAAAATAATATTAAATAATGTCCGCTTAAATTTTTATTTGACATATTTTCCTTTTTGTACATGCCCACAAGACCTTACAAAAAAACAAAATACATTAAATTTCACAATTCCTTTCAAACCTGACCCCTTGTGATCAGTTGAGAGAAATCCCAAATACGCCACATTGTATCAAAGTGAAGAAAAAAAATCTTGTGCGCCATCCATGATGACAGAGCTGATGACTGAAATGAACCCAGTTATTATGCCATGCACTGCAGATTAAGAATAAGATCATTGTTAATCACATTAATAATAAACCATGCATGCAATGATAGACTCAACAGAACAAAATGTTGCATATACATGCAGCGAGCAACCTTGCAATGTTTCCTCCTGCTCAATGCAGGACTATTGGCATGCAGAAAGGACAGGTTACCCTGTGCATGTAAATTCCTCATTATTATGCTTTCCGGCAGATAGAACTGAATCTGACAAGCTGAGCAGTCAAATCATTCCCACAATGCCTCTGGAAGGAACCGAGTCTGACAGTGGAGTGTGCTGTATGGATTATCATCCTAATGTCAAGCCATCCTCTGCATCTCAATGGTGCTCTATATGGCAGTTCCCTACATAATTATGAGGGGATGTAATCCATGATGCTGAGCTGAGATGAGGGGGACAGGGAAATGAGAACCAAATGGAGGACATGAATCAATACAATACTAAGTGACAGGGGAGAGAGAGTGTGTGTTATAAAACAACATCTGTATTTCAGAATCAATCTAATATCTTACTGTGAATGTCTGATGCTCCGTTATGCAGTTGGTTCCACATGAGGTGACAGAGGCTTCAAACAGCAATGTGAAGCATGAATGTCAGAGACAAACTAGACAAGACAAAGCACTTTGCTGTCTTCACACTCAGATGAACTTTCTATCTATCTATCTATCTATCTATCTATCTATCTATCTGTCTGTCTGTCTCTTTCTGTCCGTCCGTCCATCCATCCATATACATACACTCACTGTTTGGCTGTTTTGCACTGTATTATCATTTCTTGTAGCTTCTGTACAGTGATTTTTCCACAGTGAACAATTTCAGATAAACTCTGAATGACCCTAAATGACATGTAAAACAATGGTAGCAAGAAAACAATCCAGATGAATTGTGATTTTCATGTCGCTTTTCATGTTATTCAGATAATGAGGTTTGCAATGTTGCGTTTACATTTACATTCGTTCTTTCAGCAGATGCTTCTATCCAAAGCAACTTACAAATGAGGAAAATCACAAAATTGTTGACTAATATGATTTGGTCATTTTGATAAACGTTAAAGGTGCACTATGTAAGTTTGTCCTCGCTATTGCACTGCTCTTTTACTTGGAAAAATGTATAAATCTAAACATAAAAGTTAATCAACAATGGAATTTATTATGGAATTAATGGAATTTAAAAAAAATTATTGCCATTGCGCACCTTTAAATAAACATTTAAAAAGACAAAGGGTATGACATAATGTACATGTATGAAATTATATAAAACTAAATTATATATAATATAAAATATTTAAAATAATATAAAAAAACATTTATAGTGCAACTTTTAATTCACATATATGTATGTATATATGTATGACAAAATGTATAAAATTAATAACCATTTTATTATACATAATATAAAATATTTCAAATAATACACCAAGAATGGGCTGTGGGAATGGTAATAATGGGCATAAAACAAAATTAAAAACCACCCTGCCGTTCTGATTCCACCTACCAGCTCACAAGGGGACTCTGATATGTCCGCTTCTGACTCTCAACACACACACACACACACACCTGCTTGTAATACCAAGCTACTCGACTCAACCCCATTAGAGCTGATTGAGTCACTAGCATGATGAACCCCAGCTTGGGTTTCCTCTTTGACCCTTATTTATATTTCATCTAACATCATTCAGTGAGGATCAGTGGAAACGCATCATGTACCATTCTGCTCATGTATCCAATTGCAGAATGGAGCTCATGCTGGTGAATCAGGCCCCTGCCAGTGTGATACAGTCTGATAGCAAAGCCTCTACGTAGGCAGAATTTTAAGGCATCAAAGGCGTGCTGTTCCATAAGGTTTCTTTTGTACATTTTTTTTGGCAGCAGCATTACATGTTTCCTTCAAAGAGAAAGCAATCCCATAATTAATTTTAATGATCACAGTGAAAAAAAAGCCATCCAAGATGGTGAAGTCTCTTGTGTGCCTTGTGTGAGTTGGGATAATAATATGACTATAAGATGCTGCCTATGAAGAGTGTTATAGAAAAGTTGTTGTTCTTAAATCAACATCTTTGTTGGTCCTGGAGCAACATTGCTATAGATCATTTGATCATTGCTGTGAAAATGCAGCATTAGGGATTGGTATTCATTAAACTATATCATCATCATCCAGTATTTTCTATAGGTAGGTTCTAGTTAGTATGAAAGCTCATGTCCGCCATGGAATAAAAAAAATAAAGAAAGATAGAATTCTGAATTCTGAGATAAAAAGTCACAAATGCCTTTTATCTCATGGCGGAAACAGCCTTCCATAAGTTAGAAATTGGGTTTGGCCTTTAACCTTTTGTCAGGAATGTTGACCCATAAACATTACTGTATCTGCTTCATAAATAAAACAGCATTTTCAGACAGGAGTGAGTGATCAGAGAAAGGACATGGGCTAAAGGATCCGTTCAGCTGAACATAAAGCTCATGTCAGTGAATCCGCTCTTCCATTGTTCCCTGACATTTACCTGACTTTTAGAAAGTGAGCTGAGCTGCTGGAGGTGCTGCTGGATATTATTCCACCATCTCACCATATTTCCAGTGACCTGTTCACACACTTGTTTATCATCCTCCCATGTGCTAACCTAATCACAAAGGGCAAATCCTTACCAACAAAATAAAATTCTCTTTTTAGGTCACACAGTTTCACAGCAGTAGGGAGCATTTGCACAAGAGGCTTTCTTGAGTTCAAAAGGGCGCCAGGAAGGGAATAGCAAGTCCGTTTCCAAAAAAAAAACAAGACTTTTTTTTATTTGATCTTTTTTTTTCTTGCAATTCTGAGTTTATATCTCACAATTTTGACTTTTTCTTGCAATTTTGAGAAAAAATGTCTGAGTTGTGAGATATAAACTCAGAATTGTGAGATGTTAATTAACTATAATTCAAAATAGCAAGATATAAACTCTTATTTCAGAGAAGAAAAGTCAGAATTGTGACATAAAAAGTTGCAATTACCTTTTTTATTTTGTGGCGGAAACAAAAAAGCAAAAACAATTGAGAGATATAAACCCAGAATTATGAAATGTAAATCGGGAATTGTGAGAAAAAAAGTCTGAATTCAGAGTTTATATCTGGCATTTCTGCCACTTTTAACAGAATTGTGAGTTTAACTTTATATCTCACAATTTGGTGTTTCAGTTTTGTAACTTTTTCTCAAAACTACAAGAAACAAAGTCTAATTGTGAGATATAAACTCAAACTCAATTCTGAGAAAAAAGTCAGAAAATAGTCGCAATTATCTTTTTATTTCATGGCGGAAATGGGCGTGCATATTAGAAAGCAGTCTCAAAATCTTTAATATCAAAATCTCTAAAATCTTCAAAATGCAGCGCTCATGGCACAAGACTGTAAAATGCATTGGTGTTTTAAAACTTTGAAGCCTGTTGAATGATGCAATAGAAACAATAAAATAATGACTATAATGTGTTCAATTGTAATTGCAGGCGGCATACAAAAACAAACTTGCGCGCCACCAGTCTTATTCACAAGCAAATGCCTCTTATGCGCAGTTCTTTTTAGTGAAACAAAAACATACAGCGCGAGCGGTGTAATCCGATTCATGAACAAATGACTCTTATGAACTGATTCTTTTTAGCCAATCAGAGACACACAGTGTATGCTGCATCCCATTTCGCATGCTATCTGTCCTAAGTATAAGCACAGGTAAGGCTACCTGCTAGGCATTTCTGCCAGACGCACTTCCGCCAGTGCCGGTTGAGCAGCTGCAGGGTCGTCAGCCGGGAGCCACCCGTCCTTGATGTTTCGCTCCTTTAATCCCGGAACTTCTCTAGGTGGTGGAGCAGCGGCTTTTATTAATAGTATTAAAAAAAAAATGTAATTAGTATGTCCAAAATTGTATGTTGAAATGAGTATTCCAAAAGTATTCAAAGTGAGTCATTCAAACAAATGACTGGTTCTTTTTAGTGAACCAAAGACATACAGCATGAACCAGTGTAGTCCCCCAAAACGAATGACTCTTATGAGCTGGTTTGTTGAATGAACAGTTCAAAACGACGGGTTATGGGTTTGAATCATACTGAGACATTGCCCTGCATAATTTACAGCATTAGCAGAGAGATATTTTTTTCATATAAATAAAATATACAAATTCTGGATAAGAAATGTGGATGTTATTGCCAAAGCTTAGAACTGAATGTTTCAAACTGTAAGATTCGGTCTCTCATCGTCACTCTTACTCAGTGGTGTATAAAGTACCTGAAAGCCATACTCAAGTAAAAGTACAGATATCTTACCAGAAAATGACTTTGGTAGAATTTGAAGACACCGTTTAGAATATTACTTCAGTAAAAGTCTTAAAGTATGTGATATTTATTGTACTTAAGTACGAAAAGTATTTTTTAAATCTTAAACGTACTTAAGTATTGAAAGTAAAAGTACAAGTAAATGCAAAAATGGAAAAGAAGCAAATAAATTGGCCTAAATGTTCATATACACAGCTTGAGTAGCAAGATTGTGTTCAATTTAAACTCTTTCTTCCATTTTGTATTTTTGGGTAAGAATAAGAATAATAATCCGGTATTTATAGTGTCTTTCATTCCAACATAAGAAAACATTTCTGGAATCTGCATCTGAAATAGCATTTAGATGTATTTACACAGTTTATGTATCTCAGAGGGGACATGGATGCATTTAAACTGCAGTTACAGATGCATTAATGGCTTAATGTAAAAAGACCTAATGTTTTGCTTTTAACATAAAACATTGAATACTGATATTTGAAATGATTTAAAACATGAAAAAAATAGTCGAAATGTGAAATTAAAACCCCCAGTAGGTGACAGCAAGTGACTGTTAATCAGTGAGTCATTGAGATTCAACCGATTCATTCAAACGGCTGATTCATTCAG
>NW_015656019.1:168570-169954 GCF_001515625.1 Sinocyclocheilus rhinocerous | reverse complement strand
ACACGGGCTCTACATGGAGATTATAGAATCTCGCAAATGTGTTACGTGTCGTCCAGCCCGCAGCTCTACAGATGTCTGTTAGCGAGGCCCCATGTGCCAGCGCCCAGGAGGAAGCCACACTCCTAGTTGAGTGAGCTCTCACCCCTAGGGGGCATGGCAGGTCTTGAGCCTGATAAGCCAAGGCAATAGCATCCACTATCCAGTGGGATAACCTCTGCTTGGAGACAGCCTTTCCCTTCTGCTGGCCTCCGTAACAGACAAAGAGCTGGTCTGAGGTTCTGAAGCACTGAGTTCCGTTCTATGTAAGTGCGGAGAGCACGTACTGGACAAAGCAGCGCCAGGGCTGGGTCTGCCTCCTCCGGGGGCAGCGCTTGCAAGTTCACCACCTGATCTCTAAAAGGAGTGGTGGGAACTTTGGGCACGTATCCAGGCCGGGTCTCAAGATAATGTGAGAGTTGGCCGGCCCGAATTCCAGGCACGCTTCGTCAACTGAAAATGCCTGCAAGTCCCTGACCCTCTTAACCGAAGCCAAAGCCGTCAGGAGCGCAGTTTTCAATGATAAGAATTTTAGCTCCACTGAAAGCAAGGGTTCGAGAGGAGCTCGCTGCAGCGCGGATAAAACAACTGTGAGATCCCAAGAGGGAACTTGTTGAGGGCGAGGCGGATTGTGCCTCATGGCCCCTCTCAGGAACCTTATGATCAGGTCATGTTTCCCAAGCGACTTACCGTCAACAGGAACATGGTGAGCCGCAATGGCAGCCACATAGACCTTCAGGGTGAAAGGAGACAGCCTTCGTTCCAACCCTTGCTGAAAAAAGGAAAGCACTGACCCGATCGGGCATTTCCAGGGGTTTTCTCGACATGAAGAACACCAAGTGACGAAAGGTTCCACTTCAGAGCATAGGCGTGTCTGGTAGACGAGGCCCTAGCCGAAGTGATGGTAACTACCACCTGAGGTGGCAAGGTAACTAAACCTTCCGTGACCCGTCCAGAACCCACGCATGTAGGTTCCAAAGATTGGCAAGCGGGTGCCAGAGGGTGCCCCGTCTCTGAGAAAGAAGGTCCTTCCTCAGAGGGATTGGCCAGGGAGGGGCTGTCGCGAGGAGTACAAGTTCGGAGAACCAGGTCCGGCTGGGCCAATAACAGTGGTGTATAAAGTACCTGAAAGCCATACTCAAGAATTATTTGTATCAACCGGTTCGTTCAAAAAGCTGATTCATTCAATAAGTAAACACCGCGTCCTTTGCTCAGAGATGCAAAACAGTGCTGTGGTCTTTGTTTGTAACTATTTTAATTGAGCAAATTGAGCAAAAACAAGCAATATTATGTCTAAAATGTTAGTCACTTATTGCTTTACTGAACATTATTATTATGATTATTAAAT
>NW_015656019.1:166894-168268 GCF_001515625.1 Sinocyclocheilus rhinocerous | reverse complement strand
GTTTTTTAGGAGTCTAACTTGCAAACGCCAGACCACTGATTCGTCAAACCTGCTTTCCTGCAGTCCGTGTTCTTCTGACTTCTGACTATTTTGTAGTAAGTAACGAATATGCTTCGGGGAAATGTATCGGAGTAAAAGTATACATTTTAATTAGGAAATGTAGTGGAGTAAAAGTAAAAGTTGTCTGAAATATAAAAACTCAAATAGCCTGAAGTACAGATACTCTCAAAAAATACTTAAGTATTGTAACTAAGTATTATTACTTCGTTACATTACACCACTGCTCTTACTGATAGCTTGCTGTCAGTTTAATATTGTGATCTTCAGTTGTTCCACATAAATCAGCCTCCTACTCCAGTGTTGCAAATGTGGCACAGTTCTTGTCGTTTTGTGAGTATGGAGGAGTGTGTAATGTGCTTTTCATTTAACGGGAGGTTAGTGGAGCAGAGCTGTCAGTCGGGTGGAGCAGAGCACTGTGGGACAGACACGCTCAAAGATTTAGCAGCACATCATGTCACAGTTGACAAGAGAACAGGCATTCTTTAATCCTTTCACAGAGCTGGAAGAAAATCGAAAGGTGAGAAACTAACAATGAGTGTGCTGGTAAGTGCTCACGGCTCTGTCAGAGAGAGAAGGAGAAGGCAGGTAACATTAAAGTAGTAGTTCCCTCAGAAAGTGAAAATTACATCATTTACTTGCTTACATTTACAGCATGTTCACACCAAGAAAGATGACTAACGATAACTAGAATCCACACCAACGCATGATAATATCGATAAAAATCCATGGGTACATTTTTTTTTCACTTCACGGAATTAAAAAAAAAAAGTAATTGTGACTTTTTATTTCAAAATTCAGACTTTTTTCTCAGAACTCTGGGTTATTTTCATGCCACGCAATAAAAAATAAAAAAGGTAATTTCAACTTTTTAACTCACAATTTTGACTCTCACAATTGCGAGTTAACATCAGAATTTCAAGAAAAAAAACTGAATTGTGAGATATCTGTTACGGGGCAAACAAGACGTGAGACGTACGGATCCATTTGCAAGCTTTATTAAGGGCGTGGTCAAAACAGGCAAGGGTCAGGCAATGGCAAACAGGTATATAGAAGACAAAACAAGAGCAGTCCAGTAAACAAGCGAGGGTCAGTCGATGGCGAACATAATCCAACAGGGGCGAGACTAGAGGGATAATCCAGGTACAAAGCAAAGGTCCAGGCAGGGGCAAACAGTATCCGAACAGGGCAAGACGAGAGAGGTAATCCAAAGTACACAGGCAATGATCAGAAGACGAGGAAACAGACAAGGCAAGACTAGGCTAGACTAAGAAACTTAAAGCAGGCTCCGTAACGTAGCTATCACAACTAGCGATA
>NW_015656019.1:162404-165567 GCF_001515625.1 Sinocyclocheilus rhinocerous | reverse complement strand
AATGGATGATTGGATATGTAGTCCGGGATGACATGCAACAGTTTGTGTAGTGTGAGAGTCAATGTAATGGAAGGGTGACATCTGGTGGTGATTGAACGGAAGTCCATGGACAGGATTCGTGACAATATCAATTCAGAATTGTGAGTAAAAAAGACTGAATTGTAACATACGTTCATTGTAAGCGCATGCAGCAGTTATGGTGTCTGCCGCTTTAAATGCTCGAGCTCTTTAAAGCAAGTTGGATTCTGATTGGCTGTCAATATTTTCATTGTTCATCAGCTGGAAAAAATCCTTCTGAAAGTGATTCCAACGATATACCCCTGTTTGATTATTGTTATAGTTGTGGTGTGGACTTCACTGTTCTCATAGAATTTGCAAGATTATTAAAACGTAATAACGTTATAATTATCGCCCTTGGTGTGAACAGGCCTACTCAATTTAGCTAGGTTTCTGCTACACAAGGTATTCCATGTTAACTATTTCATTTAAATTTCAAATGCCAATTTTAATTGAAGAGATTTCAAACATGTGAACCACTGTCCACAACTGAATTTAGCTCAGTTGAAGCTTTGTGAACACCAGAAGCTCCAGTCAGAAAATAAATCTGTCCAAGTCCAGAATATCATAAGACTCTGTCATAATGACCTCAGCTAGTGTTGAGCTTAAAACACAGAGGAGCTAATGGATGACAGAGCAAAGAGACACACGTGAGAGTGACAGTTTCCCCAAGGAGCTGGAGTCAGCAAAGGCTTTTTATGCTATAGCAAATGTGAGAGAAAGACAAGAATGAGAAAGGGTGAGACACAGACAGAGAGACAGATGGAGAGGAGCAGGAAGATAAAGCAGGACTGCATGTCATCGTTATTTTATCATATGCATTCTGAGGATGTGACGCTTTGATCAGATCAAAGATTATGGGAATTTTTTTTAAGAAGGATGCGTTGTGTGATCAAAAATACAGTAAAACAGTAATATTGTGAAATATTATTAGAATTTCAAATATGTATTATATGTATTGATATATTTTTAAAATGTCATTTATTCCTGTGATGTCAAAGCTGAATTTTCAGCATCATTACTCCAGTCTTCAGTGTCACTTGATCCTTCAGAAATCATTCTAATATGCTGATTTGCCGCTCAATAAATATTTCTTATATATATCAGTGTTGAAAAACCAGATGTGCTACTTAATACTTTGTGGGAAACATGATCCATTTTTTCAGGACTCTTTAAAGAATAGAAAGTTCAAAAGAAAAGCATATTTTTTAAATAGAAATCCTTTGTAAAATAATCAATAAAGTTAGTGCTTGGTTAGACGACAGTGTCAATGAGCAGAGTTATTTTGTGTGTCAAGCTATAATTTTTCCAAAAACTGTGAGAATATGAATTTATTATAAACTAAACAATATTATTAAAATTAATTATTAAATAATAAATAATTATTATATTTAAAATATATAATTTTTATTTAATTCTAATATTATAAAAATGAGTTTTTTTTAAGACAAAGGGGTTTAAAATGTTTAAAAGTTAATTTCTATCAGATACTATCAAACACAATATATCATTTTAAACATGGTGAAAATGACATTGTGGTGGATGTTCATTTCAGATAAATGACAATGTTTCTGTAAAGTATGTATGCACTAAAGGGCAATATTAGGCCTACTATTATTATTTTACATCTAGAAATAGGTTAATCTGTTGTATAACCACACTGTGACCACACTGCTGCTTTGAACACCACACTGTTCCTCTAAATGAGAAATACCTTCATGCTGTTCAAATCATTTACACGACTGCTATTATGCATATTTATGGAGTTTTATATCTATAATCAAAGTGGTGCCAAAGCTACAAATTACAGTGTTAAGTTCATTGCACTGTATCACTTTGAATTCCTTTTTTTATTTTTATTTTTTTAAAGAACTCCGAGTCAGAACTCTTAAAACTGAAGCACAAACAAGACCTTATTGTTGGTTATACTGCTGCGAGCAAAAACCCTGAAGTACAGGCTAAAAATACAATCAATATCTCACACATTATCTAATCAGTTATCAGCAACAAACAGCTATCTAAAGCTGAATCTCTGAAAACAGGTCATATTGTTTTCCTGGATGTGAAATCAATTTAGAGCACACAAAGATAGTTCTGAGGTAAACCAGCTATAAAATGCATGGTTTACTGATAAATGATTTTTTTTTTTTTTTTTCAAATTTGGCTGTATGATATATACAGGTAAGCAGAGAAAATTGCCTGAGGCGAGTGGTATTTTTTTCTTTTCTTTTTTTCTTAATGACAGCTACATTTGCTTATTCAAATTGCGACCCATTTCATCAGTCATGGTGTTGAAACGATATAAACAGATTCTATAAAGAAACAGAACATCATGATTCTATAAAGACAAAGAACATTGCGATTATATAATGTCCTCAGTGTCCTACATTAATAAAGACCTCACAGTGAAGGGGAAAATTATTCAAAAACACACACGAATCCTGAATGCCTCAAGGCTGTTGTCATGATCACTCAGTGTGAAAAATTAATGAGTGCTTGGACTCATGTGCCACAACCTGGTTAAGCCATTTGAGAGGCACATATGAATATACATTCAACAAATCAAATTAGGAGAATCACAGGAATAAAAAACTGAACGTACACAAACACACGTATGAAAACTTAAACATGTTGCTTTGAATATATCAATTTTACTATAGGCAAGGGTGTACTTGTTTTAAACCGTACTAAACTGTACTCCAGTGAAATCTCTGTTAATGTTCTCATTAGTATTTGTAGGCATTCATGCATAAAATGTGTAGCAGAGAGTTTGAAAAGACACTGACACTGAACAGGCCACTTCTAAATGGGGAAACACGACCATGTCAAGTAAGGTTGATTTATTTAGAAAGTTTCTGCATGCAGTTTTTAATTTCAATGACTCAGAATTAAAGGGTTCATATGATGCGATTTCAATTTTTCCTTTCTCTTTGGAGTGTTACAAGCTCTTGGTGCATAAAGAAGACTAAAGTCTCAAATCCAAAGAGATATTCTTTATAAAAGTTAAGAGTCAGCCACACCTACCTAAAACGGCTCGTTCTAACACGCACCCACATGTCTACGTCACGATGTGGGAAGATTTGCATAACACCGCCCAAATGTTCAC
>NW_015656019.1:143038-162204 GCF_001515625.1 Sinocyclocheilus rhinocerous | reverse complement strand
TGTAATTTCTCCGATCACAAATGCAGACGTAGTTTTATGTTTACTCGGCGCGATGCAACGCAACGCGTAAAAAGACAGTATAAGTCATTATAATCCGTAATTATGTCCCCACTGGATGCAACGAATGCTTCGTTTATAATGGGTTTTCATGTTTTTGAATCATCGCACCGGCCTGACGGGGCATCATCACAATATGGTGAGGGGCGTATCATTTCCGTCTCATGCTTGAGGTATTCGGCCAATCATAACGCACTGGATAGCTGGCCAATCAGAGCACACCTCGCTTTTTCAGACCGATGAGCTTTGTAAAAATCGACGCGTTTCAGAAAGGCGGGGCATAGAGGAGAAACAATAATGTACAGTATGTGGAAAATAATGTGTTTTTTTAACCTTAAACCGCATAAACACATTTAATTACACCAAATACACAAAATAATGTTATGTTTAGCAGCATCATATGACCCCTTTAAGTACTTAACTTTGTGATAACATTTTGAAGTGAGTTAAAAAATTTCAGTTAACTATAACTTGATAACAACATCAACAAAAGCAACAGTGCAAAAAACACGGGTAATACCGAAAAACATCAGCATTTTAAAGTTCAGTAGAAATTAATTATCCATTATTTTATATTTCTGATTAAAGAGAAATTCAATAGTGTTTAATGTTCAGTTATGTTGCAGACTTTCTGTTATGCTGGAGGTTTTGTGGATAATTGTGGTTAGCTTATATGCTAACGACGGAAGTGCAGAAAGTTCTGTTTTTGGGAAACAATAATGACTTGCTAGTTTTTTTTTTCAACAATGCATCATATGGTAGTTATCAGTGAGTGACGTTGTTATTCAGGACATGCACCATGGCGTAGTAATATAGTGCATTCATATGTTCCAGTATTTTAAATCTCACCATAAAAAATTATTTATCCAATCAGAATTTGTTTTCTAAAACAAAATAATTTGTCTCAGATTTCTTGACTATACCTAAGTTTTTATGGCAAATGGCAAAAATGATGTTGTGCAGCTGTGAAGCTGTTTTGTAAATAAGAAGTGTGTTTCACTGAGAATTAGGAAAATTTCACACTTTCCCTTTTGCCTGTCAGACAACTCCTCTCCACCAACACCCCATGGAAAGCTTTGATCTCTGAAGGCTGGTACATCAGTAGGGCACATGCCATCACCTAAACATAGCATGGCATTAACATGCATCAGCTTGGATGTATGAAACATTCCTGTGCAGTGCATGTAGGGAAAAGGATGGGTGTAGCTGACAAAAACAAAGAGAGAGAGTGAGAGAGAATTGGGCCAGTGTGTAGTTTTATTTCCCATCAGGGACTGTTGGAACTCATTCACATCCCAACTCCTCATAATTAGACTCCATTCAGCAGTCGGTATGCTGTGTCGTAAACTGTAAAATTCACTTCTTATTAAAGAGAGAGAGACTAAGACAGAGAAAGAGAGAGAGGAGAAAAAAAGAGTAGATGCATGGATGAAACGACCCAGTTTCCAGAGACGTGAGTCAGATGAGGATGTGAGGGAGGGGAACAAACTCTTTTCTAGGTAATTACTGAAAACACACAGCATGCAGAGTTTAATCATCAAGGGGTTTCACATAAGGCCATCAAAATTAGATATTCTGTCACATAAAAAGCCAATTCACGCGCTGAAAATATTGCGAGTAAAATTCACAAATAATTACAAAGAAATAGCAAGTAATGCATTGAGTTAAATGTGACATTTTGAAGTTGAAAGACTAAAATAGTATTTTCTTGTAATATATACTCCAATAATATTTGCTCTATTTTTACAGTGCAAAAATTTTAATTCTGTCATCATTTACTCACCCTCATGTAATTCCAAACCTGCATTACTTGCTCTTTTCTATACAGCAAAGATATAAGTACTGCGGCTGACAAAAATGCACATTAATTCATATTTCTAGTCTTCTCAAGCCATATGATGTGAGGAAGAGACTAAAATTTAAGTAATTAATCGCCACAATCTGCGATGAGAAGTGCGATAACCAATGCCGTTTGACGTTGCTTACATCAGACCGTGTGCGTCACTGTCTTTGAGTTTGCACAAGTGTGAATGAGATCTGACAGCTACAACAACTCACCTTTAATGTTTTGTTTTCCACACTCCTGTTGATTTCAGAGACATGCCCTCAAAAAGCTAGTAAATCAATCAAATCTTTTTCCAGATCTCTAGATGTCTTCTTCTAAACACTTATGGGAGCTGTGAAAATATCACTGGGCAGGGAAGATAAAATGCTGATAAAAATCCGCTGATGTTGTTCCAATAAGAACTCAGATTTGTATGTAATAGAGGATTTATATTAAGAATATTCTAGGACAATTAGGATAAAACAGTGACCCAATTCATCAACAAGGAATATTTTCTTCACAAACACTGAGCTGTACTAAGAAGAACCTCTTAGGAAACACATTTTCATGTCAAAGATCAAAGTTTCGACTGCAAGCTGCTGAAATAATTGTACAGTTTGCACATTTTCAGGTTCTTATACTGTGAATCCGCAATTCTATGAGGATTAAACCAAAAGCCTTACATAAACAAGGAGAGTTATTAAAAAATGGTTCAACTGCATTATGGCTGTGTTCAAAATCATATACTACCATCTTATATCTGCACATGTAGTATGTATACTATGCACACTATGCAAATGTTGTGTATATATAATGCATATATATATTTGCAGTCAGAAGTTTAGATACAGCATATTAAAATTATTTCTAAAGGATCATGTAACATTGAAGACTGGAGTAATGGCTGTTGAAAATGTAGCTTTGGAATAAATAACTTTTTAAAATATATTCAAATAGAAACCAGATTCTTTTAAATTGTAATAATATTTTACAATATTTCTAATTTTAATGTATTTTGATCAAATGAATGCAGCCTTAGTATACATAAGAGACTTCTTTTAAAAAAAATTTTTTTAAATCTCTAGCTAGTACTTTATATATAGGACTGAAAACCATTTGCCTCAGTCTTGCCTGAAGGAAGTGAACGTGATGTGCTGTTAACAGCTGACATGTAAAGAGCGGTGAATCATCTGAACCAGCCTTCACATCTAAGTGGCAGGGGCATTATTAATCAAGATGATGATCCCCAATCACCTGTCCTTCATTTGCATGTTTGTAATTAAGGGAGCAAAAGCATCACCTCTTGGCTGTCTGAAGTTGCTCTAATTACCTAGGCAGTATAAAATGGACACAGCTAGGTTTTTTACAGCTTAAAATATTGTTGAAATGTATTTTTAAATATAAATAATTCCAACATTGGAGGGAGTGTTTGTAGAGATTGTTTGCTTTAATTTTAAAGTCTGATTCTTCAGCAGTGCCAGATGAAACTGAGTAACAATCATTCCCATAGGATCCTCTAAAATTTCACTAATAATAAAAAAGGATTCAGATTTTATCTTACTGTTTTATTTCTGTTTTACTGTACTAGCCTATTTCCTTCTCTCTGACCCTTGAATTAAATATGAAAGTTCATAACCTTTTCATGACTAATGGAGGTTGATTTGCTTTAGCTGATTTATTTTGTCTGTCTCATATCAGTGCATTAAATATGGAACATAACAGACTGTTCATTCCAGTCCGTACAATACAAAACATAACTGTTACTGTCATTAGTTCACTTAACAGCATATTAGCCTACATATCTTCACTATTAGTGTTCATAACAGCACATTAAACACTGAATATCACACTTACTGCCATTAGTGTTCATAACAGCACATTAAATATTGAACATCACTGTCACTGTGATTAGTCTTTACAGGTGCATGCATTAAATGCTAAACATTACCATTCCAATCATAAGCATCCTAACACATTTTTTTACGGCATTACATAGTCTTCATATAATCATTAAATACTGAATATTGCCATTACTGCCACAAGTTTTCAAAACAACGTAGATAATGAGCATCACCATCACTGTGATTGTTCATAACAGCGCATTAATAGGCTACTGGACATCACCATTCAGTCTTCGTATAAGCACATAGAATACTGAATATAGCCGCTATAAGTTTTCAAAACAACACAGTAGGCTATATGCTGAGCATCATCTCCACTATTATTAGTTTTTCTCTCAGCACATTAAATACTGATCATCGCCATTCTTATACGTTTTCAAAACATCACCATACAGGCTCATTTTCATCTGCAGTCCCTGGCAGGTTGATGATATAAAAACAAAATCCACAAGTACATAAAGAACAAACATGCCAGCAAACATAGTCACACACATAAAAGACTTTATAAAAACCAGAATCAAGCAAGAAACCACTACTTCAAATTATGAAGACATGTTTGATAATCCAATAGCCACCCTTTTATCGATTCAAAAAAAGAAACAAAAGATGTAATATTTCTTAGTTCTATAGGTATAGTAGCCTATTCCAAGTATGTACTGCTCTGCTCTATAGGAAAATGCTGACTGCCCAAGAGCACTTCTTCTATGTGGTATTATACAGTCCCCTCTAGTAGCCTAGTGGCTCTAGTAAATGAGTTAAAATTTTGTCTAATGAATTCATTAAGTGGAGGTGGGGCCATACCATTTTGTACACAAGTAACTTTACTTACTAATCTTGCGCTAATAGCGCATTTAATACGGCAAAGCATTATTAGATTTTTTTTCTCTCTGCACGTTATACGAGAAAAGATGTCGTTAAAACGAGAAAAGATGTCGTTAAAACGACATAACATCTCGTTATTACGACATAATTGAGTGGAAAAAATAATATGTGTGTGGCAGCAATGCGTCACCGTACAGAGCCCCATCACCGTCACTGTGATTAGTGTTCATAACAGCGCACTACACACTCAATCTGCATTCACTCAGCAGTGACAGTCAATCATAGGAGACACTGGAAAGTCTCTGGTGAATCCAGGAGGAACTTTCACTCCTTTTTTCTGGATGAAGGTGACATTTTTCTTCTGAGACGAATTCAGCCTTACTGACATAGCCTACTGAACTACAATCACTAGTCGACTGCCCTGATTGCTTCTGGACGGGCTGCTGAATCGGGTCACTGAGCATCGGGCGTTTCAGTCACCATGCTGGACATTCACTTAGAAAAGAAATGAATTATTTTAATGAAACATCGCCTGAGACCAACCTTGAGGATTATGATTATATTTTCTCCGATGAGACTTATAAACTCCTGACGTTCACCATCGGATCTATCGGTGTCCTGGGCTTCTGTAATAATATCATCGTGATTATTCTCTACTACAGGTTCAAGAGACTCCGAACACCAACTAATTTGTTAATAGTGAATATAAGTGTCAGCGATCTGCTGGTGTCAGTCACTGGAGTTAATTTCACATTCGTCTCGTGCGTGAAGAGAAGATGGATCTTTAATTCTGCCACATGTGTTTGGGATGGATTCAGCAACAGTTTATTCGGTCAGTTCTTTCTTTAGTCCCGCGTGTATCGATAGAGTCACCTGGATAAGTTTAATTCAAAGAATTCAGTAAGAATTCAAAGGAAGTCATTCGTAATCGTTTTTTCTCTTAAATGGTTACTTCGTCTGATCAAGAAAGACATTTTTGTCACAACGATGTACAGTAGCCTATTTTGGCAGCAGTTAGGGAACTTGGTGCTACACAAAACGCTCCAGAAAGCACAGCTAGGATTTAAAAATAGTATACGCAGAATAAAAACATTAAATAATATTACCATACCTACGTGAGTCAATTTAACGTGTTTTACCACGGAAACAAAACCGGACAAATAAACTATTTGGAAACTGACCACCCTACATGACTAAGTTGGCAAGACGTTATTTACCACAGCTGCCAGACATTTCACATAAGCAAAATGTGAGTATTTATAATATTATTACAGCTCTGTGAATGTCCTCATTTCTCACTCACGAGAAAACTCTCTGGAGCAGCGCGTAGGAGTCTGACAGGATTTCTTACACTTAGCTACCTCACGACAAATTATATGAATAACCATGAGAACAACACATTGGAGTAATGTCATAACCTTTGGGTGTATGTCACCTGGAAGCATAGGCGTAGGATTTAGTAGGGACGCTAGGCAATAATTTTTTCGTCGTAAGAACGTTTATGCTTAATTATTTGGTTTATTTGACTATTTACAACATAAGACACAACTCCAAGTATACAACTATGACACATTTATTGAAATAAAAGTCCATCTGGCGCAGAGAAAGATGAAGTCAAATGGAGTCAGATAATGACACTTTAATGCACCAGAAATATCCAGCAGGAATATCAGAATATCAAGCACCTGTGAGAGGATATGCTTTGACCAGAATACCATAATCTCATTTCTTAAAGATAGACGGTCATTTTATGCACCTTCTCCCCCAAGGTCACAACTGATGTTATTTCAAAGATTATCATAACCCTGATAGCACATGTACATCACGGAGACGTCTATTTGACATCTGCAAGACATATTTTTTAGAGTGTTTTCTCATCTGAAATACGTCTATAGGACATTTCCTATCAGATGTCAAATAGATGTTTAGAAAATGTCTTTAAGATGTTTATGATTTAGAATGTATGTAAAACTGACATCTTAGAGACGTCTCTATTAGAATTTTGTACACAGCAGATGCTTTCCAGACGAAGCGATCTTTAACAGACATATTGCAGACGTACATGTGCTATCTGGGAACACGTGATTGTTTCCATACTCCCTCATTTGACCCATTTAGGTGTGAAATTTGCTGTGTTTGATGCTTCTACTAACAGTTGTTTGTAGAGGCATTTGTGTCTATGACCTCCATTTTTGCTTCCTTGAGAATTTACTCATTTAAATAAAAACTGTTTTGATGAGATGTAGCTCAGTGTGTAATACTGCATCATATTCCACATCAAATTTACTAAGCCAGTTCTATTGAAAAAAAGAGGTCTGTGTGAATACATCTGACAGCTGAGAGGAAACACGTTAGTGCTGCTTCCCCACCGGCCTGCCTCTGTCACAGAGGACTGTGGATGTCTGGGTAATTGGGGGAATGTGTCTGTGAGTCTTTTGCCAGAGGAGTCTCTGCGAATACTGCCGTTCAGAGATACAGTTATTTACTTCTAGAAATGATACCAATTGCTATAATCCATCATCTGCTGAAAGTAAGACTCTTATTTGCATGTTGTGTGGAGAGAGGATAATTTTATGCATTATTATTTTAAAATATATTTTAATATTATTTAAAAATTGTAATATTTTATTTAATAATAATTTTATTTATTTAAAAAATATTTTTAAGTGATACATTATGTCTGTGGCATGCAGAATCTTAAGAGAATAATAAAAAAATTTAATAATGAGAATGACAAACAAACTAAAGTCAAACATCTGGACACATTTCGGTAATGAGAATTTGAGGACAGAATGTGCTTCACTGCAATGAAAATAATGTCACAGTGTAAAAAATAAATACAAACACAGTAGTTCTTTCAACAGGCTTCATGCAAATTATAATTTTCTTTATGCAAAATATAATTATTTATCTATAATTTTTCATGTTGTGGTTTTTGGGAGGTCTATCTGTCTGTCTGTCCGTCCATCCATCCATACATCTATCTATTTATTTCAAGTCAACTATATGTCTTTTTATTTCTTTTCTTGTCCTTTAAGGCATCGTGTCCATCATGACTCTCTCCGGTCTGGCGTATGAGCGCTACATCCGTGTGGTTCATGCCAAGGTCATTGACTTCCCCTGGGCCTGGAGGGCTATCACGCACATCTGGCTGTACTCTTTGGTCTGGACTGGAGCTCCTCTCCTGGGATGGAACCGCTACACGCTGGAAGTCCATCAGTTGGGCTGCTCTCTTGACTGGGCTTCCAAAGATCCCAACGACGCTTCCTTCATTCTCTTCTTCCTCCTCGGATGCTTCTTTGTTCCTGTGGGCGTCATGGCCTACTGTTATGGAAACATCTTGTACACTGTGAAAATGGTAAGGCGAACAGATGTAATGCAGTTTTCTTTCTTTTAATTATGTTTGCAACAGTGTGCTTATGCTAATGATAGTCATTTTCTCACTGGCTTTGTCTGGTTGCGTCAGATATATATTTCCTGCTACCTGGTGAGCTACAAACACACTAGCTCTGTATCAAAACCTAGTGAGTTTCCTACCAAGATAGGAGGTTTTTCATGGGTTTATATTGGTTACTTCCATACATGGTCTTTTGCATGTGTGTTGCAAAGTTGGTTGAATATATAATTGCTAATTGTATTGTTTTTGTACCTTGGTGGAATTTCCTATTTCAAATTGATATGGGAGGTCTAACTTCATCCAACCTCATCCAATTATCAGACAAATTGTACCAAATATTAGTACAATAATGGTGATCTAAGCCATTTTAAGTAATTTTCTGTTCTCCACCATTTGCACAGGGGTTGTGCTCAAATGATTTGAAGCGTAAAACCAATAGTGCAACATTTTACTTTTGTTTGTCAGGTTACAAAAATCCAACTTAAGAATATTTTCACTTGATCAAGCCTCAAATTAATGATTTAATGATTAATGATTTTAACAATTTCAATGGTCAAAAGACTGTCAATACCAACCTTTTCCTTCCTCTTCTAGTTCAGATTATCAGTGGTTACTTAAGCATACATATTTCGTATGAAATGGACTAAAGTCATGTGATACAATATAAATATTCAAAATATACCTCTAGTGTGTCACATGCTGTATGTGTGAAGTGCACACTTGCCAGTGTAGAAACTCTGAGGATGCTGCTTATAGACAGCAAGACTGATCCCTAGAGTTTGAAAAAAATTGTACATATTTATTTGTACATATTGTATAGTATTATACTTTTTTTATAAAAGAAATGACCTGCTAAGCATTTTTTATTTAATTTTATTTAAAGTGTATTATATTTATTACATTTATTGACCCTTGGCTTCTCCAAACGTTTTTCTCAAAACTGCTTGTCATCTCATTTCCGATCTGTGATTTGCATGTGACAACTTACAGTTTCTTTCTGTCTTTAACCTTCATCATTCTCTCTTGTTCTTTTATAAACACACTGTCAAGCTGCTGTGATTTAGCAGTGCAGAGGTGCTGCTGTATGAGGGGATATTTCCACTAAAAGCCGTATTGTCTGAAAGTGCCTTCAGCAAATAAGCAGAGACGGTGATTGTGCACGTAAATAGCTTGCGGTTTTCATCAGCGCAGCTCCTGTGCATCAGATTTTATCAGTGTGCCATCCAGATGGTGGAGAGCATGACTGCTCCAACTAGATCTGCAAGTGATTGTGTGCTTACCACAAACTTAAGTGTGCAGTCTTTTCTCTTATCTTAGTTTTGCGTACAGAGACAGCTTTAATTAAACTATTTGTAGGTTGATTCCCCTGAAAAGCATTCTGCCTACAACGAGCATGACTGCTCCAACTAGATCTGCAAGTGATTGTGTGCTTACCACAAACTTAAGTGTGCAGTCTATTCTCTTATCTTAGTTTTGCGTACAGATTAAACTATTTGTAGGTTGATTCCCCTGAAAAGCATTCTGCCTACAATAGTATTGGCTGAACCAGTGTTGCCAACTAATTTTCAGGAAAAGTTGCTAAAGGCAGAACGACTTGTTGCTAAAAGTTGCTAAATGACATTGCGATGTTATTGCACAATGACATCATTATGTAATCACAACGCAAAACTGCATAGAATACACAGTCAAATCACTCAAATCTCAGCTAATATGATTATGAATATGATTTGAAATGTTAATTTAGATTTGTTAGTTAAACTAAAAAAATAAATATAATAATATGAAAATTATAAATAATATCATAAATACAACATTGAATTTTTGAATATTTACACATTTTTGAACAATTACATTTTATGTGTTTTCTTATTAACTAGTAAAATTACGCATTCTGAACAATTATATTTTTAAGCAGTGTATTGGTAGTTAGTTAGTATGCTACACTTTAAGAAAAGTCTGTAAATATAGGGCACAATGTACTGTGTTAATTTGAAGGAATTTTCTGTATGGATTTTTCACAGGTTTTTTACCTGAATTAAAAATTACGCATTGTATTATGTTATCAGGTTACAACTTAATGGATAAAGTTCTGGCAGCAAATTTTCAGTACCTTTTCCATTTTTCTACGTATTTTTTAACTGATCAACAAGTGCAGGTACAAACTAATAACAAGGTGTTATCATAAATGAACAATTGCTATTGAACAATTGCAACTAGCAAATTAATGGTGCACTAAGCGATTTTTGAAAAACGCTTTTGACCACTGTGTCGGACCGAGTCCCAAAACAAACTGGCTGCCAATCAGCAGTAAGGGGCGTGTCTAGTGATAGGGAGAAGAGAGCACAGGACGGACATTAGCTGATCGACTATAGATAGCGAGAGATGGCAGATAAAAAAAAGAGGAACATTTCGGAGGAGCAAAACATTAAAAAGAAGGGTTACGGTCAGGCAAGAGGTAGGACCCGCGTAAATATTGGAGCAGCTTTCCAGCGGTGGAGAGAACTCAAGGAGCGGGAAGGCCTTGCTTTTTTACACAACTTTTCTGTGTTGGCTTTTGCTTGAATATGCTGTGGCAGGCATGGCAGATCCACCATCATTGCTGCCAGAGTTGTATATGTACGTGTGGGGCGGAGTTATCAAAATAGGGGCGAGTTCCTGTTGGGGTATGGGTGTGTTTGTTTTGGTGCTTTCAAATATCAACATCATTTGGCAAAAATCGCTTAGTGCACCTTTAATTCACGTGATATGTGTACTGCTAGACACCTTTGATTTCCTCTTTTTGTGTAATTTAGCGGGAAATTGTGTGCCTTTTTATGATTCGAGTCACAGTTGCTAAAGGTTGGCAAATAAATTTGTTAAATATAGCTAAATTTGTTATGTGCTTTTTGAAGAAAAAGTTGCTAGGATAGTCTGAAAGTTGCTAAAGCAACAAAATTGCTTAGTTGGCAACACTGGACTTAACCAATGGCATATGTTTGGGGCGGGACTATCTGTTTTTCTGACCAATGGCACTTTTTTGTTAGTGATGCAGAAATGTCACACTTCACCTTTAAGCAGTTTATGTGTACCTTTGCCTTTGAGTTTATGTGTAAAACTTTCCAAAACATTTTGCACACAAAGAAAGGACTATGCTATTTTGACAGATATGATTAATATGATGTACTTGCTTGAGACTCCAGTCATTCTGTGGCCTAAATAAATTCTTATTTAATAGATTTATTTAGCCTGACATGTTGACAGTCTTGCAATTCAATCCATTGCTATCCACTGCACTGCAATATACACTATCGTTTAAAAGTTTAGGGACTGTAAGATTTTTTTTTTTTTTAAGAAATGAATGCTTTTATTTAGCAAAGATGTCATTAATCAGAAGTCTATTATAATAATCAGCAAATCAGCATATTAGAATGATTTCTGAAGGATCATGTGACACTAAAGACTGGAGTAAAGATGCTGAAAATTCAGCTTTTAATCACAGGAATAAATTACATTTTAATATATTTTTAAAATAGAGAACAGTTATTTTAAATTGTAATATTTGACAAAAAAGCAGAAAGCAAGTCAACACTACTAAGAGTTAAACCTGCGAGGCACAAAACCAGACTAGACCCCTGTTCACATACACAGTGTTTTATTCTTGCTCTGAAATCAACCCCAGAACTCAGCAGGAGTTCCTTAATAATCCAGACTACTTATTTTAATTCACTATTTCATCTTTTCTGTGTTGGTAAAGGTTCTGTGTTTTTATTTAACTCTACCTTTTAATGTGTTTGATCTGTGTTGTACAGAACAGTTCCTTGTGTCTTGATTATTCTGTTCCATATCAGTAAAGTGTGCCAGCAACTGCCTGAATAAATACATAAATGAATCAGGAAATCAATAAATGCATTAATGATTCGGTCAATCAATAAGCACATGAATGAATTAGGGAATCAATAAATGCATGAATGAATTAGTGAACCAGTTCATTCATGAATAAATCAGTGAAATGGATAGTTATTCAAACTGAGACATTACAAAGAATTGTATACATATATTTTACAACATTTTAAAGCATCTATTCTACCACAGGACAGTTTAATATGAACTAGTGAAAGAAAAAGGTATTTAAATGTGGCCAGTCAAAGGATTTAAGTTAAATCCTTACACATTTATGCAAATATTAACCTAAATTGATGCTAATTAACCAAAAATACCCGCTCATATACCTGTCAATTTAACTGTATGTGAGCAGTATGACAGCTTTAATTGATGCATGGTATAAGGGAAAAATGCTCCAGCATATGAGATTGACTTTACTTGGTTTGGAAAGCCATCTTCAGATTAAATGATTTCAGGAGAAGCTTAGACCAGCTGTTCACATCAACCCGATTGTGCCCCCAAGTGGTGACCCAGTTCTGTGTTAGTTACAGAATGCCCGAGAGATGCTTAGTCAAACTCAGCAAATTGTATTGCTGTCCTTGCAGCTGTGTAATGATAATGAATGCCCTTGAAAATCATAACAAGTGATGTCTGTCTTTGGAAACTATAGATCTCTCCTTTAACATGAAGAGGTCAAACAACAGATTAATGAGTTACTCCAAATTTCACTAAAAACTTATGGACTTAATTATAATATAAGTCAGACACTGAAGTGAGTTGCTGTTTTTGTCACTCTTCTGATGATTGTTTGGCAATGTAACCACACAGAGAAACTTTGGTCAGATCATTTTTAATGTTCATCCGATCTCATTTTGTAAGTGACTTTTCTTTCTGTTTTCTTTGGATTGTTTGACTACTCTAAAGAGAATATAGGAAAATATAACTTAATTAAATAGTTTTTCCTGCTAGCTAGATTTTACATACATAAAAATCTGGCTCTAAACCTCTCTTTTCTTTATTCAGAGGTTTTTTGTTTTGTTTTGTTTTTTGTTGTTGTTTTTTTTAACATGGCAACACATCCCTTATGAAAATTAACCATGGTTAACCAATTAATCAAAATAGGGTAAATAATAATAATAATAAACATGGTTGCTAGTTAAACCATGGTAACCACAAATTAACCATGGTTTTGCTACAGTAACCATAGTTTAACCATGGTATTTATAGTAAAACTGTGGTTATACATAAAAAGCATACATTTTTACTAGCTATAATAAAAGTTTCTTAAAGGGGTCATATGAAAGGGATGCCCATTTTCCACACGTTGATATGATTCTTTAGGGTCTTAATGCTGAAACGCTACTGTCAATCAAACTATCGTGGGAGGGGCCTGTCTGTGTGACGTCAACACACATTTCAGTTCAAACAACTTGTAACAGTGCATGTAGCATCCTATGACCCCTTTAAGGAATTTATATTTGTGTATACTTTTTTCTTTGTTTTGTTTTTATAACTGTACTATAATGGTCTGTTGTTTAGTACTGTTTAATGAAAAAAAAGAAATCAGAAAAAAGATTTGCGATACGCGCTCCGAAGTCCTGATCTGAATAATGATTCGCGAACCATCATTATCATTCGCGAAGTTTCGAAAAGTTTCACCCATCACTATATGTGCTTTTTAAAATCATTACAAGCGATGTCGAATATCGAAAATGAATGGCTCTTTTGATCTGTTTTTTGCTAGTGGATCGCTCGAACCGAATAATCGAAGTCACGAGTTTGAATCAATCTTTCTTCCACACGACACTCAGTACTACTACTGGCTTAGCTCGCTAGTTTTATGATATTAACTGAAATAAGAGAAAAAGCGTGATGTTTACAAATAAAATATCAATATTTCCATTCTAAAGATAACATTCAAAACAAATCTACGATCATATTCAGGTGAGGTAACCGATTTACTGCTAGCTAGTGAAAACACTCCGTTAAAATGACAAGCTGCACCTCACAAATACATGTGAGATGAAAACATTGTGCATTATGATCGAGTTTGTAGCTTAATTCAATGTATTTTATACGACCTCCATCCAAAGCCAATCACCTTGGGAAAGTATATATCTTAATCATCCGGAACAGTGTGTACAATATCCATCTACAGTATAACTATGTCAGCCTAGTCTGAATATGGCTTTTTCTAAATAGATTGTGGATTTGTGGATATGGATGTATGAATTGGGATGTATGTTTTATTGTTTGTATTAAATTGACTGATAATTGCTGAAACGCTACTGTCAATCAAACTATCGTGGGAGGGGCCTGTCTGTGTGACGTCAACACACATTTCAGTTCAAACAACTTGTAACAGTGCATGTAGCATCCTATGACCCCTTTAAGGAATTTATATTTGTGTATACTTTTTTCTTTGTTTTGTTTTTATAACTGTACTATAATGGTCTGTTGTTTAGTACTGTTTAATGAAAAAAAAGAAATCAGAAAAAAGATTTGCGATACGCGCTCCGAAGTCCTGATCTGAATAATGATTCGCGAACCATCATTATCATTCGCGAAGTTTCGAAAAGTTTCACCCATCACTATATGTGCTTTTTAAAATCATTACAAGCGATGTCGAATATCGAAAATGAATGGCTCTTTTGATCTGTTTTTTGCTAGTGGATCGCTCGAACCGAATAATCGAAGTCACGAGTTTGAATCAATCTTTCTTCCACACGACACTCAGTACTACTACTGGCTTAGCTCGCTAGTTTTATGATATTAACTGAAATAAGAGAAAAAGCGTGATGTTTACAAATAAAATATCAATATTTCCATTCTAAAGATAACATTCAACACAAATCTACGATCATATTCAGGTGAGGTAACCGATTTACTGCTAGCTAGTGAAAACACTCTGTAAAATGACAAGCTGCACCTCACAAATACATGTGAGATGAAAACATTGTGCATTATGATCGAGTTTGTAGCTTAATTCAATGTATTTTATACAACCTCCATCCAAAGCCAATCACCTTAGGAAAGTATATATCTTAATCATCAGGAACAGTGTGTACAATATCCATCTACAGTATAACTATGTCAGCCTAGTCTGAATATGGCTTTTTCTAAATAGATTGTGGATTTGTGGATATGGATGTATGAATTGGGATGTATGTTTTATTGTTTGTATTAAATTGACTGATAATCAGTGTGGTGCTTGTGGTTCTGTTCTATTTAATTCTATTCTCTTATTCCTTTTTTTGTCTTTTCTGTTCCCTAGAATAATTTTTTTAATTCTGAAACTTTTGATAGCACCTTTTATTATGTTTTAAATAACCTTTTCCCTCATTTTTAATGGTACTGCAATGTTATGTTTGCAGAATATCATTGTTTTTGCTTGTCCTTTTCTAGACATTTAAATTTTTCCTATAAAACAGATTAAAAGAACATGAGGGAAATTCTACCTTTTTCAAATCATTTTGTTTAAAATGCATCATTTTTTAAATAACACCGAATCACGGATCCCAATACTGCTGTCTTTACCATCACAAGTATTTTCTAAGTAAGATTTCTACGTTTTATAGAACAGCATTTTTACATTACAATCTGAGAGCTTATCAAATTGGGCAGTATCTGAGAATTTTATTATTAAACAGATATTTTTTTTAATGATATACTAATTTGTGTTAGCAAGACCAAGGTTCATCTAAGCTTGGTTGACCAAGGCCATGTTCTTTTTTCCAGGACATGCAATAATATGTTCTTTAACAGATGGAGTTTTATGACAGAATCTCTTCTGATGTCTTGCTATAGCTGCGTTCTATCCAGGATCTGCAGACGGTTCAGACGATTAAGATTCTGCGATATGAGAAGAAAGTGGCGGTGATGTTCCTAATGATGATCTCCTGTTTCCTGGTGTGCTGGACGCCCTATGCTGTGGTCTCCATGCTGGAGGCTTTTGGCTGGAAGAGTTTCGTCTCCCCCACGGTTGCCATCATTCCCTCTCTCTTCGCCAAATCCAGCACTGCCTACAACCCCGTCATCTGCGCCTTCATGAGCAGAAAGGTCAGCAGAAGTCACTCAATTCAAATGGAAGGGCATTTAGTGAGGGTATTTATTATATTATATAGGCAGGCCTGTGACATCACTATAGGACATACAGAATAATTTCACAAATAATTATAAAGAAACTGCAAGTAACACATTGAATTAAACATGACACTTTGAAAGACTGATATAGTATTTTCTTGTGAAACTCACTCGAATAATCTTTGATAAATATATTTTTTACAGTGTATGTATATGAAACTTACTTTCCTTGTTCTGATTGGTCAGTTTCGCAGGTGTATGTTACAGATGCTGTGTTCTCGTCTGGCCAGTGTGCAGCACAGCATTAAGGACCGTCCCCTGGCCCGCATCGAACATCCTGTACGGCCCATTGTGATGTCACAGAGCCGCCCCAACCGGCCCAAAAAGAGAGTGACCTTCAGCTCTTCCTCCATCGTATTCATCATCGCTAACAATGACACTCTGGATATTACCTCCAAATGCAATCACGAACCAGACATCAACGTAATTCAAGTTCGACCGCTTTGACACTTGCCGTAGTGACATAAAAGAACTACACGAGTTCATTAACATCACACTAATTTAATGTTTATAATACAGGCTACAGGAGATACAGAAACATCTCTTTTTTTATAAATATGGAAACACGGATTTCTTTATTGTTGCAACATAAACGGACTTTTTTTGTGTTCCCAATCAAGACTTGTGTGAATTATATCAATTGTAACTATTTTATGAAAATGACTTGGAGTTATGATTTTCTCCATCTTTTCAGACACTGAAACTTCCACCTTCACCCAGTTTCGTGAGCTGGTGAGATATCCGCAGCTTAGATTGAACAGTCCGTGAGCAGAATACAATAGTGAGTGTGCTCAGATAGATTAGGAACACAGTGTTAGTACAAGGACTCTTCTAGGACGGGACATTTGTCAAAACTGCAGCACCTCATACATAATGTCAGTGAGGTCTACAGCGCCCCCTGGAGGAAGCAAAGTGTGTGTCCTGTTTGAAAAACACAAGCCAAACATCACTATTTCTACTGGTCAATTTTTGGATTAGGGCTTGAACAAACCGCTAAATATTAAACTTTGGTGAGTTTACCTCAAATCGCGTTATTCTTGAGAAGAACCGTGTTTTCCCTTTTCTATTAGAGCGAATATAGGCTACTTAAAAAAAATTCCCCTGACGGGTGATGCACACTCTAAAAAACACTGGGTTAAGAACAACCCAATTTGGGTTATTTTTAACCTAAGGGCTGGGGAAATGTGGGACAGGACACATTTTGGGTTAATTTTACCCAGCAAATTGGGTTGTTTATTTATAATGGTTTGATTCATTTTTACTAAAATACTAGTTTATTTTTTTACTTCATACATGAATTAATGTTTACAGTTTAAAACTGCAGCACCTCATACATAATGTCAGTGAGGTCTACAGCGCCCCCTGGAGGAAGCAAAGTGTGTGTCCTGTTTGAAAAACACAAGCCAAACATCACTATTTCTACTGGTCAATTTTTGGATTAGGGCCTGAACAAACCGCTAAATATTAAACTTTGGTGAGTTTACCTCAAATCGCGTTATTCTTGAGAAGAACCGTGTTTTCCCTTTTCTATTAGAGCGAATATAGGCTACTTAAAAAAAATTCCCCTGATGGGTGATGCACACTCTAAAAAACACTGGGTTAAAAACAACCCAATTTGGGTTATTTTTAACCTAAGGGCTGGGGAAATGTGGGACAGGACACATTTTGGGTTAATTTTACCCAGCAAATTGGGTTGTTTATTTATAATGGTTTGATTCATTTTTACTAAAATACTAGTTTATTTTTTTACTTCATACATGAATTAATGTTTACAGTTTAACTTAAATCCTCTAAACGTTTGTAAAATAGGCCTAACGTTACTCCATACAACCACTGATTTGCATGATAACTTTATTTTCAATTATTTACAGCATAGCATGTTTTACATCGTTTTTAACACGACGTAGGCCATATTGCCTATATTTAAACTCGTTTAACAAACATTAAAAGTAAAAATTAAACATTAAACAGATTCACGTGTAATCGACCAGTCTGTTATCCCGTTTCCACCGGAACGGCGCTGGTTCTTGTGTCCGAGCAGGAATCGCGTTCGGTGGGGAACTGCTAACTTCAGACCGCCGCCCATAAGTAAACACCTAGCAACCACTCAGAACACCCTGGCAACCGCATTATAACACCTCGGAAACCACCCAGAATAGAAGTCTTTAGAAGACAAAAAAAACTCATATAGAAATGTATGGTAAGGTGCGATTACATTGGCAAAATTTCGCGGCCAAAAATGCTTAGATGTGGAGCAGAGTTCACACACAAGACGCTTTCACACCAAACGGATTTAAAGGGGTCATATGATGTTGCTAAAAAGAACATTATTTTGTGTATTTGGTGTAATGAAATGTGTTTATGCAGTTTAAGGTTCAAAAAACACATTATTTTCCACATACTGTACATTATTGTTTCTCCTCTATGCCCCGCCTTTCTGAAACGCGTCGATTTTTACAAAGCGTGTCACGGAAATGTTACGCCTTACCATACATACCATGTCCAGGCCGGAGCAACGAGACAAAAACATTAAAACCCATTATAAACGAGGCGTTTGTTGCATCCAGTGGGGACATAATTACTGATTATAATGACTTATACTGTCTTTTTACGCGTTGCGTTGCATCGTGCCGCATAAACATAAAACCATGTCTGCATTTGTGATCGGAGAAATGACAAACAACAAGCGCTACTGTACACTGCTCAAAACTCGCGTTTGAATCGTCAGTGGCAAATCCTTTAAATATGAAAACTTACTTACAGTCTGTGAGTCAGAACAGCCGGCATTGTAGTCTACTCTGCCAGGAAACAGTCCTCCATAAAATGCCTGCACACATCTGAATATTTGGGTTGAACTGTTGTAAATACAACTTAACCACTGATTTCTAGTCGTGTCCTCTTTTGGAAGGCCAAACAAAGTAGTTTCGCTTTCACAATGAAACACACAGCGTCACACACGGCGGATAGAGTGAGAGGTGGCGGGCGGGCTTGAGAACGGCGCGGCCGGCGGAGTCGAAGAAGGAGCGTCCGGCGGGCTTGCGGCAACCACATGTGACGACCCCGGGCTGGACTCAGCTTCGTCCACGGTGAAAGCCGATCCGGCGATCCACAGCGCAAACTTGTTGTATTACCTCAGCAACCAGCATGGATCAGCTCTAGA
>NW_015656019.1:139774-142986 GCF_001515625.1 Sinocyclocheilus rhinocerous | reverse complement strand
GAACGAGCCGTTTTAGGTAGGCGTGGTTGACTCTTAACTTTTATTCATTCTTTTTATATCATTTGAGACTTTAGTCTTTGCAACTTTACAGATCTTCTTTATGCACCAAGAGCTTGTAACACTCCAAAGAGAAAGGAAAAATTTAAATCACATCATATGACCCCTTTAAGCCTGGTCTGTCTGGTTAGTCTCAACTATCATATAAATGTATAGTTAGTATATCATATAAATGTATAGTTATAGTATAAACGCCTCACAAGCTCACAAAATAGCTTTCTGTTGGCTTTTTGTTTTTGTTGTAAAAAATTTCACTCTTGCCCTAAATTCTTGATTGCGTGGGTTAAAATTGATATGACTGAATTTCATCCGCGAAAATTCGCCGAAACGGTAAATGTGACTCCGACCGCTTGCCATTTAATTTTTCCATGTCTGATATTTTATTTTATTTTTTTAATTCCCTGATACCTCAATTTTTTTAAATATAAAATTCAGATAATGGATAATGACCAAAAACATAAGCTGAATACCAGTCTTTGCATCTTTGGTGGTTTAAAAAAATAGTTTATAATTTCATGAAAGGGATTAATACATTAAGCTAACTTAATAAACTTACTAACATTAAGTTAGTAAGATTAACATTAATGAATATTAATTAATACTGCATTAAGCTGAGACTTGTTATAGCACTTGCATATTATTGCTCTTTTGTTGATTTTGATTGCTTCCATTGTCCTCATTTGTAAGTCGCTTTGGATAAAAAGCGTCTGCTAAATGTAAATGTAAATACAAAAAAACAGACATTCTGACTTATGTTCGAAAATGGCAATTGAATGACTGATACCTGAAACTCAGCCTACAGGACAAAAACATACAAGAGACACAACACAAGATGGATGGTGATAACAAATGCTAAGCAATAACTAGAAAAACTACTAGAGTATAGGTAAATAAAAAACAGAAAACAAAGAAAACTATAGCTAGGAAATAACTAGTAAAAGTAAAGGCTACAAGCAAATAATAAAGACAAGATAAAGGGAAACTAAATAAAACTAATAGCTATAAAGCAGAGAACACTAAAGAAGATTGGAACAGACCCATGAAGCAGAAAAGTTCATGCATGATTTAATGTAACAAATCAGTCACATTTAACTCCAAGAACAGACAGTGATCAGCATGACTTTTTAAAATAATTAAAAGCAAAGAAATTATATAAATCTGTATGTGCTTCGAGATCACAACACCCACACATATGTGCTGTATATATAAAGTAAAAGCATACCTGTCCTGAATTATAACTTAAACAGAATTATACTTATACAGGTTCATCTCAATAAATTAGAATGTCGTGGAAAAGTTCATTTATTTCAGTAATTCAACTCAAATTGTGAAACTTGTGTATTAAATAAATTCAGTGCACACAGTTCTAATTTATTGAGATGCACCTGTATATACTTAATTATATTATATATCCTTTCTTTCTTTCTCCCTTTCTACAAAAATTTCAAGCTCAAGGTAATGTTCTGGATTCAACACAAGGTAAAAAGCATGAGACATTTGATTATCACACAAAATACAGAATAATCTCCACTCCAAATGGAAGTACACAGGACCAGCAAATAAACGTTAAATTGTATAAATGTTTCAAAATACTTCGAGAAGTATTCCCACTTAAAAAAAAAAAAGACAATTTAGACAACTTTCAGAACTCAAATACTAAATGTTTTTACAGAATAATTCAAACAAGTTGTCATTCCTGTAACTCAAGTAGTAGAGCATGGTGCTTGAAAACATGAGCTGGTAAAATGTACACTTGAATGCAGTTTTTTTTTTTTGTTTTTTTTTTTGCTAATCAACACCATGCCACAAAATGCAGAGCTTAACTTGTATTGAACAAGACTTCAGTTTTGGTATAGTACAGATCCATGAAACATCTTTGGGAGTTCGTCCTTTGCAAGGCAATAGCATGATAAGGCTACTAAAACAACAACATAGCATGTCCTGTGCACAGTTCAGAAAGCAAGTATACGGGTCCACAGGTGCTCTGCAGAGATGCTGGGGAGTTTGTGAGAGTATCTGACCAAGACATACGTCCCTCCTGCAGCCGACACAACACCACACAGCCACAGACCTTGAGTGATCACCTGCAAAAGACCAGCAAGACAAGTACTTATTTTTTACAATCAGCTCATTGGTTTCAGTGCTGGAAACACGCTTTGATTAGTTCCTGAACTACAGCAGGACATTTTGAAGTTTCTAATTTAATTTTTTTTTTTTTAAATTTTAATATTTTTCTACCATCAGTTTGAAATGTGCTATTATGATCATAAGACGAATGAATCTTCATGTGAAATAATGTTTTGTTGATAGCTCAGAATGAAAGAGCCATTTTAAAACACTTTGTTTTTAGCCTCTCATGGTTCCTGATTTTACACTGGTACGGGTCATTTATCAGCCAAACGTTGCTCTCAAGCACTTTCAAACATACAGGTTTGTCTTCACCTTATTTTGCCAATGCCAGTGCTTCACCGTTTCATGGTACCGTGTTCTGGTGAATGTGAACTAAGAGGCAAGTAATCAGGCATATGAATTAGTGAACAACGAAAAACAAGATGATAGAACACAAAAAGGCTCTTACCATTGTGTAAAGCGGGATGATTGTTTTAGGCATGATGAAGTGAAGGATATTGTCCAGGTATTTTCGGAACAGAAAATATCTGGAATTGACGTGTGCTCTCATCTACGACTCAGAACACATAATAGCAGCATTTAATGGTCTAGCTCTTGGTCTGGCCTAAACCTCTTGGAAATAAATGTGTGTCTGTATTTTTCACCCTGCCATCAGTAATGAGGTTGACCGGTGTCACTGCAGGCTGTATGTCACATGCGATCAGCTGGTCAGACTGATTACTGCTACTGTGTCAGTGTGTGTGTTTGTTCTGTGTGCATACTACTTAATGAACAGAAAACAAGGACAGCTTTGCTTGGCAGCTCTGATAAACAAACTTGTTTAACTACAAAACCCGCGACCCTGAAGTTGTTAGCTCTACATTTACATTTAGTCATTTTGCAGACGCTTTTATCCAAAGCGACTTACAAATGAGGACAATAGAAGCAATCAAAACTAACAAAATGTAAGTGCAAATGACAAGTCTCGGTTAGCCTAACGCAGTACACGTAGCAAGGTATTTTTTAATATATATATATATATATAT
>NW_015656019.1:129093-137888 GCF_001515625.1 Sinocyclocheilus rhinocerous | reverse complement strand
CACACACACACACACACACACACACATATATATATAAGATAATAAGATGAGCTACAGCCTACAGGAATATTATTTCCTCTTATTATCAACCATCCATCAGGATCCATCTTATTTATTTATTTATTAATTACATTTTTTTTTAAATGTGCTAAAATGTCCACAATATATAGGTATAATAACATATATTGTAACATTTTAGTTACTTATATTTACCCATATATTTTTGCATGTTTTATATGCTTTCACCCTAAATGTATTTACATTGTTCCAAATATATTTTAAAATATAGATTTTGCATTTATCCAAGATGATATAACAAATGTCTTGAAATGTTTCTGGAGCATCAAATCAGCAAATTACAATGATTTCTGAAGGATCACGTGACACTGAAGACTGGAGTAATGGTGTTGAAAATTTAGATTTGCATCAAAGAAATAAATTACATTTTAAAATATAAGAAGTTATTTTAAATGGTAATAATATTTCACAATATTTTTACTGTATTTTTTACCAAATAAATCCAGCCTGAGTGAACATAAGAGACGTCTTTCAGAAATGTTGAAAAAACTAAATATCACGGTAGTGTATATGAAATATATTTTGACCAGAATATATTTTTCCAATGTGAACAGCAATGAACAACAATGTCAAATGAACTACACATGAACTCAGTAGCTGCAGGTGGTGTGGGGGAGTCATGTGACTGCAGGAAGTGACAGCTGCTAGTATTTATTTATTTCAATGAATGTAATCGATTAAATATCATAATATTTAGGCTATAATATTAAATCAGGTTGGTTTGTATTGCTGACGTAATATGTAAATGATATGCGTGCGGCCCGCGAGACTTGCACTTGGACCATAGTGCGGCCCGGTGGAAAAAAAGGTTGAGAACCACTGAGATACAGTAATGCAGCAGACATTGAGTTGATGGCCTACCTCTACATAGTTGTACATGGACAGGTCAGCTATGGCGTGATCGTCAGGTACACGGACTCTGGTGTATTCTTCGAGCACAGCAGCTGCAGGCAGAGTATATGAAAATAATTCATTACATTTGAGAACAAATATTTTGCACCTCTTAGTTCCCGCTTAGATTTTATTAACCAATACTGCTAATTAGCAATCATTCTGTGATGTTACTCTGGGATGAAATATTTCAAACAAGTATATGTACATTTAAAAGATGGATGCACTTTTGATCAATTTATTTATTTCTTTTATTTTATCTTTTTTTTTTTTTTTTTTTTGAGAAATTAAAATAAATGTATATATTTATTTTTAATTATCTTGTTTTTACATGCATTTAATTATGAATTTTACATAATTTAAATAATAAATTCCTCTTGAATTTTCTTGTGAAGCAGTTTCTTTCTTACCTAGGTTTTCATTAAACTGGTCCATAATCTCATCAAAAACTAAACAATCCTCAAAGCCCTGTGAATCAAAATAAAAAATGAGCTTTATGGGCTTTCAGTTGAAACACTCGCATGTTTAAAACAAAACACACATTTATTGGTTATTAATATTCTTCCACTTGTTCTAAACATTTCACTCTGCAAGACCATCAATGACTACATTTACAAGCACACAATTTTTAAAATAAGGTCCATATCAGGGTTATTATAGTTAACTAAAACAATTTTTAAAAAATGTGTTACTTGAAATAATAAATGTTAGCTGAAATAAAATATTAAATAAATTTAAACTTAATTATTTCAAGTAGTAGCCATGGAAACATTACTTATTTTAATTTAGTTTGAATAAAATAACTAACAAAAAAAACTAAAAAAAACTAAACTAAAAAAAAATACAAATATTAATAAAAATATTTAAAACATTTTAAAAATGACAAAAATGCACAATATTTCTAAAACCTTAACAAAAATTTAAAACAGAAAATATAGCAATAAAAACTCATTAAAACTACTAATAGTATCCCAATGATACGAAAATAACTCTGGTCCATATTCTGGCCAAGCTTTTATTCAGTACAAAGATGTTTACATGCTTCAGAGCTATTGGAATATTTCTGTATACTGCTGATTGCATTTCAGCTGATGTTCAGGTTCTGTTGACCTCATTGGGAGCAATTACAGCTGGAGACATATTGAAAAAACTGAAGCAGGTTGATGAGAATGAATATCCTCACCACCCCCACTTACTGCATTTATGCCTTGACCATGGCCTGAGCCGGCAGCCGGAAGAAATCCTGTTTGAGAGCCTCACTGAGAAAACACAGACACATAGACACACTCAGTCAATAACATACATGCATAACACTGTCACTTCTGTCTGTGGCACAATGACTCACTGCTTAATTATGTTAATTATGACATTTAATATAGGGCAATCTCCTCCAAAGCCTCCTCCTGTTAATTCAAATAAAAACGACATTTTGAGAATTATAACCTGTACAATTCATTTGCACACTGACTAGTTATTCAACATATTATGAAAGCCTGAAACTGAATATTTTATATAAGGCTCAGTGTTAAATTAAGATGGTAAAGGTAATTAAATATCACCCTAATTGTTGTTTCAAACCCATTTGACTTTTTTTATTATGTGGAACACAAAAAGAGAGTATTGGTCACCATTCACTTTGGATTGTATCTTATTGGGATACCATAAAGCTAATGTGACTGAGACTTTTATTATGCCTAATATCTGCTTTTTGTTTCACAGAAGAAAGTAACACAAGAGCAAGTATGGTGACAGAATTTTCATTTCTGGATGTAGTATACTTTGTTGATATGAATAATTCAATACATCTAGATCCAAAGTTTTGGGTCAGTAATTTTTTGAAAGAAATTAACACTTTTATTCGGCAAAGATGCATTAAATTCATCAAAAGTGCCGTTGCAAAAAGTGATGTTACAAAATATTTATATTTCAGATTTTCTATTTCTATTTGTTCTTTTGAACTTCCTATTAATAAAAGAATCCTGAAAACAATTGTATCCAGGTTTACACAAAATAATAATAATAATTAAACAGCACAACTGTTTACAACTTTGAAAATAATAATAAATGTTTCTTGAGCAGCAAATCAGCATATTAGAAAGGATCATGTGACACTGAAGACTGGAGTAATGATGCTGAAAACTCAGCTTTGTTCACAGGAATAAATATAATTTTTTAAATTATAAAAAAATATATTCAAATAGAAAACAGTTATTTTAAATTGCAATAATATATCATAATATTACCGTTTTTACTGTGTTTTTGGTCAAATAAATGCAGCCTTTGTGAGCACAAGAGATTTCTTATCAAACTCAAACTTTCGCATGGTTGTGTATTGCAAAATCACATATTTCTGTTGGATCTTTCAGTGCTCATATATTTGTAACGTAGACAGTTGAATAATTTTTACAACTAAATGTAAATCTTGAGCAAAATGAGAACATCTTCAGTTGATTCTCGAATGCTGAACTGCACATTGAGCTGTTTGAAACTTATTTACAGGTCTGTGAGGTTTGAAATCACTCTGTCTTCACCCCGTCATCTCAGTACTGTATCTCCTCATCATCTGCAGCATTCATATTAAAAAACCCGCCCATGGGCTGCTGAGCAAAATGAGAATATCTTCAGTTGATTCTCGAATGCTGAACTGCACATTGAGCTGTTTGAAACTTATTTACAGGTCTGTGAGGTTTGAAATCACTCTTCACCCCGTCATCTCAGTACTGTATCTCCTTATCATCTGCAGCATTCATATTAAAAAACCCGCCCATGGGCTGCGTGTCTGTTAGACTGCAATTTCACACCTCACTAAGATGTACTTCAGACCTGAGAGAAGCATGAAGCAGAAAGAGAGAGAAAGAGAGGACTCACACTCCTATTAGAGGTACAGAGTCAGGAAAGTATTTCTGGAAGAAACGGATGACCTCGTCACCCCTGCGGATCTTCTCGAATTCTTCAAAGGGCATGAAGAGTGTGCATGTGAACGTCCTGTCCTTAAAAATCGAAAAATCAAAAGGAACATGATTTTACGCAAGGAAACCACAACATAACCAAAGCATAAGATTATAATGTACGTTCAAAACACTTCTGGAGGCCGAATTATTTGAATTATTCATAAACCATTGTCATCAAACAGTAATTCTAAAAACCCTGAATATATGATTAAAAAAAATGCAGACAGGCTAGTAATATTTTCTCTAGAAATTTGGAGAGTAAAGAGACTCTGAGACTTTGTGAGACTCTGTATTTGTGATGGAAAACCACATTAGAAATAATAATTATAATCATCATCATCTTCATCCTCATCATCACAAAAAATAATGAATGGTCAATTACAAAAACTTTAATAAATAAGAAAATAATAATAATAATAATAATAATAATGACCAAAAACGAATTAACAGATAATCACAAAAATGTAATAATCACAGCCTACGATCAGATCAGCCTGCATCTCCTTCTTCTGGCCAACAGGCCGGTTAAGAGACGAAATCTTGTTTGCTTCTGTACTGAAATATATCTAATTCACACACTGCATATCCATAGACTGAAGTGAATTTACAAACTCTTGTGATCAAGTGACCCTCTCGGGCAGCCAATATATTTCAAGATATATACTAAAACTAATACATAGAAATGAATAAAAACTCTCTATATATTATTTTTTAGTTTATTTAGTTTAGTTTAGTACTTCATAATAACTAATAATGACAGAATCTTTTTTTTTTTTTTTGGTGACTATTCCTTTATATGTTACCCCAAGGTATTTAAAAAAAATATCATGGTATTATTTTTCTGAGACAGAAAGAGATCACTGTTTACCCAGTGAAGGTCATTGTTCCCGTTTTTGGACTCCAGTCCTGTAGCTTGTGATTAAAGTTCAGTGTAGTGTTTGGATATGCGTCTGCCGCTCCAAGAAATCATTTCAATTCTGCATGTTTATTCTGTAAATAAAAGCAATAAGATTCAAACAGGCTTAAATGTACAAAGACTTTGACCGCATCCCAATTCACATACTTAATGTGACACTTAGTAATATGTAATTGAAATGTTTTTCTTGAAAAAAAACATAACACATTACTACTTAAATTTACTAACTTTTAGTCATCATGAAATGGCGATGTACCAATGTAATCCAATGTACACTGCCATTCAAAAGTGTGGGAGTTAACTTTTTCTTAACTTTTACATTTTTACAAAAAAATTTACAGTTAAAATAAATGCTGTTCTTTTGAATGATCTATTCATTAAAGAATCTCGAAAAAATGTAAGATAAAAACTAAATGCATATATCTGATAAATAACAGATATATAAGACCTCAAAGCTTGAATTAAAAGCTACAAAACTTCAGTTTTGATTTCATGGGGCCTTTAAATGTATACAGAGTTCTGGCATGAAACTCTAGATGGTGCATTCCGATAGGTCTAACTCAATCTGACCTAATGACATCATTATCACAGGGCACAGCTGATTGGTTCTCTCATGTATCGGTAGCCAATGAGCTCGTTGCTCAACATTCACATATATTACTAGTGCTTGCCGTAGCAGTTGCAGCTTTCTTCAGAAACCCTCCACCTTCTCAAGCTCCACCTGTATAGATCTGCTATGAGGTGATTCATGTATGCTATATGGGGGTTATTTCATGTATGCTATATTTGCAGCAGCAATATTCCTTACATGCTCACAGCAGCATGTTGTGGATGTATTGGCAGTAGCAAGTCTCGGTACTTGCTTTGCCGCAGCAGCAGCAGCAGTGTAGCAGATCTATTCCGCCAAGACCAAATACATTAACATTGTCATGTACATTACCATGCCAATCCCTCCGAGAGTTGTCATGACAGAACTGTTACCTGTTAGCAGCTCCTTGTTGAGGTTGGCTCTGTCCACAGAGAGGATGTACTACAGACTAAAGACTACAGATGTACCTAAACAGAAAGAACAGCCATGTTTAGGGAACATCCAGGTTAGAGTCAGTCAGCCGGGAGAATGACAACTTTAATCTCTATTATGCATGTTCTGGATTATCTGGAATATTTTAAGCCTGAAATGATGGATTTATGACAGCCATGGAGTTCAGTCACCTGAAAGGCACTATAATCTACAGCTTAGATGTCTTAACTGTTTAAAAGCACCTTGACAAACACTGTTTGCAGCAGTGAGTATGTTTTGTGAGGGGATTACATAGCAGTATTAATAAACTAATGGTTTAAAAGCAGTTCTGTTTCTGTCCATCTGCTGATTTCCAGTTAACATAATCCCCGCAAACCTCACGAGGGACAAAATGAACACACAAACTGGGCCAGAGACACCTGAGCTTTTCATCTCAGATGATGACCTGCCCAAAATGCAAATGTATTAATATGCAAAATGATTCAAATTATATACCCCTTGTTTAAATTTTCCATGTGCTAAATGTGTAAATAAATAATAATGAAATTATCACTTTAGGACCAAAATTTGGTATTGAACATAAAAAATGTTTTGTACAACAGTAAATAATATGATGACCTATCCAGGCTCGAAAATGCAAATGTAATACAAAAAAATGTACATTTAAAATAAATGCTGTTCTTTTGAATGATCTATTCATTAACGAATCTCGGAAAAAATGTATCTGGGTTTCCATAAAAATATTATTTCTATAGGAAAATATGCTAAATTATTCAAATCATATACCTCTTACTTTTTTTATTCGTTTTTTTGTTCATAAGTTTCAATGATATTATGATGACCTGCCCAAAAACCTCACCGCTAGATGCCGCTAAAATTTACACACTGAATCTTTAAGTTACTATTTTATAAGCTTTTTTCATAAATTTCAACGATATTCTGATGACATACACAGACCCTAAAAATACACATTTATTAATATGCTAAATTATTAAAATGATTATTATTTATTCAGAAAATTAATAAAAATGATAATAATAATAATAATTTTTTTCATAACAACCTGTCCATGCTGCTTTACATTCAGATGAATTTCTGTCAAACTACTGTGGCCTTATTTATTCCTCATTTATAATAATTAGAAAGGTGTAGATGTGACAGGAAATAGATTGTGCTGATTTCTCATAAAAAGCAAGAAAAAGCCTATGCCAAATTATGTGCACGTTATGATTGTAATGATTAACAAACTGGTTTGAAAGGAGATGGTTGTATGGACTCTGCTGGGGTCACTGGTCACGCATCAGCAAACAGACTCCATGCATGAATGTATGTCTAATGTAAATGTTCTCAACTAGTGGGTGAATAACCCTGTAAATGTGCAACAACTTTACTACAACCTGTCATGTGACTGAGCATTTCTGAACTGCTGTGGGAAGGATCCAGAGGATAACAATTTGAAGTTACTTTATTTGTGTGAATATGAATGTGTAGATCAGAAAATAGTTATTGTTACCTGTCCCTTCTTGCCATAGGGTATTGGAGAGCGTTTTCCATTCACATTATGGATAATACGGGCATGCATTGGAATGCCTTTAGAGACTATCTACAAGAAAAAACAGATATGTCTGGTAGTGGGAACAATATTTACACATACTATACAGTTTCATTGATGTAATACAATACCGTTCAAAAATTTGGGGTCAGTAATGCTCTCTTATGCTTACCAAGGCAGCATTTATTTGATCAAAACAGTAATATTGTTAAATATATATTAATTAAACTCTATATTAATGTATTTTCACATGTAATTTATTCCTGTAATGCAAAGCTGAATTTTCAGCAGCCATTACTCCAGCCTTCAGTGTCACATGATCCTTCAGAAATCATTCTAATATACTGATTTGCAGCTCAAGTAATATTTATTATTATTATTATTATTATGTTGACAACATATTGCTGCTTAATATTTTTGTGCAAAAACATGATGCATTTTTTTCAGGATTCTTTCAGGAATAAAAAGTTCAAAAGAACAGTATTTATTTGAAATAGAAGTTTTGTAAAAGTCTTTACTGTCGCTTTTAATTAATTCAATACATCCTCGCTGAATAAAGGATCAAATAAAATAATATGATTTATATTTAATAGTATATATTATTCAAGTCATTGTAGTACAATACTTGGAACTAAAGCCAGAAGGCAATGAAAAAAAAAGATTAAAATGTGGTTGAAGCCCCTTAACAAAATGCTAGACTTAACCCTAAAATCTAATTTGGGAATGATCTGGGTTGATGGGAATGTTGTTGCAGGACCAACAAAGGATGCTGATCCAGGCAGATGTCCTACTTGGGTAAATCTCATTACGTATTTTAAATACAAGGGCTCACAGCAGCTCCATCCATCTAACCTAATGCCTCTAAAGCTTCAGACTGACTGTCGCACTCTATCCGATATGAAAAATCGTGTTAACCCAGGGTTGAGTTCATACGGTATTCCTGATCTGGCATTCCTGGCTCTGTCGAGCTGAAAAGTTGCACAAGTGTAAAATAACCAAATCACAGAGACACGGGACTCTGTGTGCTCACTATAAAATTCAATACTTCCTATAATGACTCTAAGTTTGACCATATATGTAACGCATTACAATTTAGACACAGTAATATTGTAATGTAACTAATTACTTTCAAAAGACAGTAACTAGTAATATATAATGTATTACATTTTGGAAGTAACTTACCCAACACTGGTACTGAGTGTAAGTAGCATTTGATCTAGTTTCTACGGTGGCCGAGAAGTGCAAAGCAAATCACAATTCTGAAAACAAAATAACAAATTACAAACGCAAATGCAAATGCAAATCTAAAAAACAAAATAACAATTCAGAAAGCACAAC
The DNA here is from genome assembly GCF_001515625.1 of Sinocyclocheilus rhinocerous. Lineage (NCBI taxonomy): Eukaryota > Metazoa > Chordata > Actinopteri > Cypriniformes > Cyprinidae > Sinocyclocheilus > Sinocyclocheilus rhinocerous. The sequence continues at coordinate 129,141 of NW_015656019.1, read as the reverse complement.
AACAATTCAGAAAACATTATAACAAGTCAGAAAACACAATGACAAATT
>NW_015656019.1:126217-128304 GCF_001515625.1 Sinocyclocheilus rhinocerous | reverse complement strand
CTTATACCATCACGCCAATTTATTGGCCAATAGCGCTTAGCACCGCCCCAAGCATACGTCACGTATGCTCAGCGCGCAGCACGCATATATATTTCATCAGATTTTACACTATGACGAAGGAAGTGCTATCGAAGGTACGGAACGGCCAGCATCGCAGCATCCCGTTCCCTATTCAGATATTCCCTCTTGGAGAGGACTAACCTGCCACAGCACAGACATCTCCCATCAAAGGCCCTTTAAAAAGAGCCTGAGAAGAAGCCATTGCTCTCGTAGAATGAGCACGCACCTCTAGAGGCGAAGTCACACCACGTGCCTCATAGAATAGAGGTATATTCACTATCTGACCCCGCATAGCAGGGGAGAAAGCCTACAACCATTTGATGAAAACGAAACGGAGTCGAAGCAGCCTTATGTTTAACTAGACCTAGGAAGCAGTAAGACTTAACCAGCCTCGGGGGAAAAGTCCATACAAGAGGAGCTGACAGAGCCTGCAGATCCTCAGTCCTCTAAGAGAGGATAGGATTACCAAAAAACTGCTTAAGGTTTCAAAGTTATCAGGGCATACAGCGTCTCGTGGAGGGAGCCCTAGAATTAAGAATAGTGTCGTAATCTCTGCCAAGAGACTCCGCTCCGCTCCGCTCAGGGGTCACACCCATTAGTTCCAAAAATCCTGATGGGGATGTCCAAATCATGCCCCGAACCTGAGTCAGCAGGTCGTGTCTGAGGGGAACCTCCCAAGGGGGCCGGCTAACAGACTGACCAATTCTGAGAACCACGTACGAGTGGGCCAAAACGGCACCACCAACAACAGATGTTCACTCTGACCAACCTTACACTGAACAGAATCGTTTGGGAGCAAACGGGTCGACTGGAAGGCATAAGACTGGTCCTGGGCCATTCTTGGGCTAGAGCGTCCACACCCAGAGGCGACGGAGGAGACAAGGAAACCAGAGCGGGCAATGCACATGCTCTGCTCTAAGCAAACAAATCCACTTCCGCTCGGCCAAACCTCTGCCAAATGAGACTCACCACCTGAGGGTGCAATCTCCATTTTCCAGCCTCCAAACTCTGTCTCAAGAGTAAGTCCACTCCTGAGTTCAGGTGACCCAGGACATGAACTGTTCTGATCGACAGGAACCTGGTCTGCGTCCAAAGAAGAACACATCTCACCAACCTGCACAGGGGGCGAGAGCGTAATCCTCTCTGACAATCCATGTATGAGACCACAGCCGTGTTGTCAGTCCTTGACCTAATGTGACAAGCACTCAATTGGTTAAGAACCGTTGGGTTGCCAGAAACGCTGCTCCAAACAGTTTGTGTGATTGAGCAAATATCAGCCACTCGTCAAGGTAACTCAAAACTCAGACACCCCGTCACAACAGGGCCAAAGACGCATCCATTCACCTTGCGTTCGAGGCCAGTTCAATGGAAGAATACAGTATCGGCAAGCTTTATTCCAAAAGCAAACCTGAGGAACTTCCTGTGTCTCTTGACGATCTGGATGCAGAAGTACGCATCCTTAGATCGATGGTCACAAACCAATCTCGGGTTCAGATAGAGACAGGATGAACTTCTGCGTCAGCATCTTGAAATTGCTTACTCCAAGCACAAGTTTAGGTGACGCAAATCCAATCAACACATAGAAGCTGGATGGTGTAACCATACGACAGCCTGATCCTCCCTCATGAGGCCCAGAGACACCCGAGTTGCGGGAAAAACCTCTGAAAAAAGAACGGATACTAAAATCAGGCATGCCAGCACCAACCACAGAGTGGGGACTTGGATGTCAACATAGACCCTGCACCAATGGCTTTAGGGCTATCCTCTCGATCTCCAAAGCTAAGGCGCGAAGAACCGTCAAAATCAGTCCGAAACGCAACAAGCAGCGGAACAGCTGATAGAGAGGCAAACACACTTGTAGGTTGCCCACATTCATACCCAGTTCCAGCTCAATGCAAAAGCGGAGCTGAAAAGAACAGAGTAATTAGTCATGTAAACCACTGCTTGGTAGCATGAAGCACCCAACATCTCTAGTGCACAATAATGTATGCTGCAGTCACATAATGCAGCCAGTCATGTGAAGCGAG
>NW_015656019.1:125962-126161 GCF_001515625.1 Sinocyclocheilus rhinocerous | reverse complement strand
AGTTTTAGCTCAATGCAGCAGCAGAGCTGAAAGAAATATTATATTACTCGGGAGGACCAACGCTCGGTAGCATGAAGCGCCAAGACCATGGTGCATGACAAAATATCTGCTGCAGGACTCCTCAGAGTCTGTGTCTAAAAAGTAACACGAACAAGAGTTGGAAGCATAAGCGCCAAATCAAATGAACGTGTCTGCATCA
>NW_015656019.1:124151-125199 GCF_001515625.1 Sinocyclocheilus rhinocerous | reverse complement strand
AACTAATGCTTGGTAGCTCGAAGCGCCAAATCATAGTGCACAACAAACATCTGCTGCAGGACTCCTCAGAGTCTGCGTCTAAAAACAGTACACGAACAAAGAGTTGGAAGCATAAGCGCCAAATCAAATGAACGCGTCTGCATTAGTACAACGCAGCCGGTAACGTTAAAGAGAGAGGGGGAAAACCGCCTACTCACTGTTATAGCTTGCTATAAGAAATACTCTGAAACACATGAGCTCTTCCACTTATTTGTTTCAGCTCAATGCCGCAGCGGAGCTTAAAGAAATAATAATTAGTCGGGCAAACTAATGCTTGGTAGCTGTAAGCTCGCCCCTTAACCCATAGTTTATATCTACAGCTTGTGTCGCCTGCGAGCTCGAGCCCGAGGCTGCTGTAGAGTATGCATCATCTAATCCGCAGCCGAAACAATCGATTAGGAGCTTCCGGAGCAGGAATCAGATTTAACTAACCACCTGACTCACGAGGCGCTCTTCTGATGAACGCACGCCGTCTAGGGAAGAGAGCCAGAGAGAAGGGGATTAATTCTGTTCTCTCACTCTCTGTACACTCGGGCTCATCGCCGTCACCCCAAGCGTCGAGCTCGTGCGGCGCCTCGGCAACCGCAGAACTGGAACAGCGGGGGGTTGAACGAACATCTCTCCTTCCTCAGAAAGAGAGCGAGCCCAGAGCGCAACTTACTCACAAACACAGATATCACGGATACAACAATGGATAAAGGCCGCAAAGCGGATTTCCTACCTGTTTCCTAGTAAGTCTGTGTAACATGCACCCATACATACCGGAAAACTCATTGTGGCCGCCTTAGAGGAGTAAACTGCTCTATATAAATAGATGGCTTAGAACACAAGAATCTCTTTCCTACAGGCAACAGATGATTAGCTTCCTGAAGGAATTAAAATCTGATGAAATGAGACGAGCTGACGCATATATGAGCATATGTCACGTATGCTTGTGGCGGTGCTAAGCGCTATTGGCCAATAAATTGGCGTGATGGTATAAGGGCTTCAGACATTCGTCACACCGGAG
>NW_015656019.1:109532-122777 GCF_001515625.1 Sinocyclocheilus rhinocerous | reverse complement strand
TCATGTTTGCGGCTGAATGCAAATGATCATAATTGATGGACAACTATGCCGTGAAAAGACATCAGCGATCCGGCGCCGAGAAAAGAAAAAAAGATGAAACCCGTGCATCACTTTCAGGTAGCCTACATTCATAATCCCGTGAAATGGCCGAGAAAAGAATAAGAAAAAAAGATGAAGCCCGTGCATCACTTTCAGGTAGCCTACATTCATAATCCTGTGAATCTTTTTTGGCTGTTGACGTTAATAACGTGTTTTTTTAATGTCGGTGATAATTTACCAACAACGCATCTAATATTCTCTCTGACTTTCCATGTTCCCTTACAAAAAATAGCATGGTTTTACGAATAAAACCAAAAATCATGGTTCATGGTAACCACAATTTAACCATGGTTTTGTTACTTCAAATAATAGTTTACAAAGAAGTATTAAAATTATATTTTTTGTGGTTTTAAAATCAGACCTAAGCCAACAACATCCTTTAAAATTACTTAAAATGCATTATATAAAACAGTGAGGCAATAATGATTGGTTAATTAATAATTAAATGCATGGTTTCATTGAATAACACTGTTAAAATACATAATGTAATACAAAGTAAACAATTTATGTGCATTAAATATTATTACAAATGCTTGCAAAGAGAGCCAAAGGCCTGGTAACTGCTGCTTACACTTACAGGACGATCAAGTCCTTTAATATTGACCAAACATTTAATTCAAATATCCACTTAATCTTTAATTTTTGGCCACCTTTTTGCAAAAGAAATGCGACAGCCTCAATAATTTCTTCAAAAAAAAAAACATGTGGACATCACAACCTTTACAAAAAATTAACCATGGTTTTATCGTAGTAAAACTGCTTAGTTTTCTTTTGCGTGATTTCTGAATGCTTAATGACTATAAAATCAATCAGACAACTGTTTTAATAAAATAATAGCCATAGGTAACTGTCTAGAGCTACAATTATAATTTGTAAATAATACAATATAATTACATTTATTTATTTACTTTTATATTTCATTAAAGTTCTGTTTTGACCTCTATAGTAGGTTATTTTTTTTTACATCCATAATATTTGGGGGAGGGGGCACAACAATACAATATATATACAGAGCTGGGTAGTAATTGATTACATGTAATCTGGATTACATAATCAGATTCCAAAAATTAGCCTACTTGTAATTAGATTAAATTACATTTTAAAATACTCGGAATCAGACTACAGTTACTTTTTATTGATTAGATGATTACATATTATTCACGCAATAGCAATAAAGTATTCATAATTTATTGATTCTCCCTAATTCTTCTTTTTCACCTTTTTAAATTGTCCTTTCTAAAATATCCTACCGCTTATAGACAGTACATTCAAAAAGTCTTCCAGTTTTGTGGATATTCACACATTTGAATTAACATTGGGTTATTTTATTTATTTACTTTTATATTTCATTAAAGTTCTGTTTTGACCTCTATAGTAGGTTATTTTTTTTTACATCCATAATATTTGGGGGAGGGGGCACAACAATACAATATATATACAGAGCTGGGTAGTAATTGATTACATGTAATCTGGATTACATAATCAGATTCCAAAAATTAGCCTACTTGTAATTAGATTAAATTACATTTTAAAATACTCGGAATCAGACTACAGTTACTTTTTATTGATTAGATGATTACATATTATTCAAGCAATAGCAATAAAGTATTCATAATTTATTGATTCTCCCTAATTCTTCTTTTTCACCTTTTTAAATTGTCCTTTCTAAAATATCCTACCGCATATAGACAGTACATTCAAAAAGTCTTCCAGTTTTGTGGATATTCACACATTTGAATTAACATAGGGTTATTTAACCATGTATTACTTTGTCTTTGAAGGCTTGTCTTTCAAACAAATTAAAATGCACAAATTCACGTTATTTCTTATTTACATGTAAATAATACAAGTATTCCCAAATTTTTTGTCAGCCGAACCTCTTTCACTTAATATAATTACTTGAAGTACCCCTGAGCTTTTAAAATAAATATTTTAATAATTAAATATCACATTTGCATGTTCACGGTTAATGGTCGCATGACATGCAGGTAAACAAATAAAATACATTTTTAGTAAGTGTTTTATTTTGATTGATGTTATTTTAAAAATGAAAAAAAAAAAATTTCAAAAATAAATTTGTTTCAATTTTATATTTTTATGATTTAATTAATTATTTGCTTGTTTTTCATTACACTCACAAACCCCTTGCAGTACCTTTATGAACCCCAGTTTGGGAAACCTTGATAATGTAATGTAATGTTTAATGCACTTCATGCTGTCAGTAACAACAAATGGAATGTATTTTCTTTTTCTTTGCATTTTTATATGGTGTACAGTATGTGGAAAATAATGTGTTTTTTGAACCTTAAACCGCATAAACACATTTCATTACACCAAATACACAAAATAATGTTCTTTTTAGCAACATCATATGACCCCTTTAATACTTTAATACTGCAAAATGTTTATTTTTTACTTTTAAAAACATTGTATATGTATTCATTTCACCACCTTGGCCATGATCCAATCTTTATTCCAGGCCATTTCATAAACGTTTTAACATAGAAAGTTTTGTTTTTCAAGATTTCAAGTCAAAAGTAATTGAAGCCCAATTAAAGTTAGGTTAGGCGATTTCCGAGAGGTTAGCTTTGAAAGCATAAGATCCCACTCTCCCTGCAAATCACTCTCCAAAGCCAGGCCTCCTCCAAAACACATGAACGCGCACAGAGTCTAACCAGCGACACAATGAGAGATGGCATTTGTGGAGGTTTGAATGCAACGCTGTCAGATTACCTCGTGTCTCATTCAACGGTGAGAAAACTTTACAGTACACAACGCATAATATTAATAAAGGGGCACCAAGGTATGCAAATACATACGTTGACAGGCAGGTAGGACAGCCTATAGCCTAGCCCTCGACCGAGGGATATGATTGGACGAATATTTTATGGTCTTATGTCTTCTTCCACAGACAATATAAATACATATAAATACAGTTAGACCACTTATGATGATTGCTATCGGGATGTGAAGAGATTTTCAACCAGCATAACAAAAATGTTTTTGAACCAAATCACCCACCCTGCCTTTAAGAGCAGACGTTTATGAAACTTTATGACTTATAATGTTGAATGAGTTTTGTTGTGCATCAAAATAGATCACGCATTTGTAACAATGATGAGGTAGCCTACACAGTGAAAGCATGGTCAAAGAACAGATGACAGAGAATAACATCAGTGTAGGTTGCAAAATATTTATTAAGCCATAAGTTTCATAAAGTAACTTTATTTCAATATTCTATATTTGCTCTGCTATTGGAAATCAGTTTAGCTATAATCATTCAGATGTTCTGGGAATTTTTAACACCGGGAGCCTGTGCCATGATGGTAGTTGAACAAATTCAGAGTTACAGGATTAGTTTCGAGTTGACAAAACCAAACCACTCCAATCTGGCTTTGTTGGTATGATGCTGATCATCAACTTTCTTTGTCAACTCAGGCTTTGATGAGTTTGTGAAGCGCGTGCACATGAATGTGTGACATCAGTGGCGAACAGCCAAAGCAGCAAGGGTGATTCACTTCTCGAGAGATTCAAAACTCTTTTGCTAAAGGTTAAAGGGATAGTTCACCTTCAGTTGCTGGTCCCCATTGACTTCTATAGTATGGAAAAAAACACTATGCAAGTCAATGGGGACCAGCAGAAGGTGAACTATCCCTTTAAGAGATTGAAGAATATGAGGAATTTAAACGCATTTAAGCTGAAGAAAGTACTTGTCCATGAACGAGGAACAAAGAAAATAAATGATCTTGCTCTGTCAGTGCAGTCACAAGTGAAACTTGTGAAGTTTGTTTATATAGTTGATCAAATATAGCAATAGAGACTCGAACATGTAAGGTCACATGTAGTCATTTTTAAAGCATTATCTATTGATTCTACAGCTTATTTATATTACATATGATCTGTATATATTAATATTAATTTAAAATAAATGCTTTATTATAATTGTTAAACTAAAATTGCTTGTGTGTAATGGATTAATAATAATATAAATCATATAATAATTATATAAATCATGTATAAATCACATAAAATAATTCAAAGTAATTATCATTAAAGCCAGACAAGTTTGTTGTTAAATTATTTATTTATTTTACTATATAGTGACCTTTAATTTGGAGGAAGAGATACTGGGGGAGTGACTTTTCTGAGTCAGACATGTGTCACTTTGCTCACATCTGATTGGTCCAATTTCAGTTTGAGCTCATCCTGCTTTCATTATATTTCATTATAGTTGGTAATACGCCCCAAACAACAATCATAACTTTGGAAACTAACGAATTTAAACTCGGCTCATCAAGGATAAGTGTAAGGTTCACATTCTTAACAATTGTAATATCACCACCTAGTGGAAGTGATTAAAACTACATGGATTCGTGTTCGACGTCAGGACGTCATTAGGAACACAGAGGTATCCACAACCTGATTACGTCAACTTTCAGATGGGTCAGTCTTTTTAATCGGTCATGACTATTTGAGACTTATTTTAGCAACCGTTGTGATTCGACAATATTTAAAGTACTCCAAATACTTAATAACGAATTCGGGAATTTACCGCACAAAATTCTGCCGTGACCCGGATTCGAACCGGGGTTGCTGCGACCACAACGCAGAGTACTAACCACTATACGATCACGGCGAGCCACCTATAGGACGAGCGCATAGGCGAAAATTTAGAGGGATGATTGTTAAATCAGCCACATAGGCTGCGTTTTATAGTCTCTTGTATATCTCTTTGGTTTTGAGACTTTAGTCTTTGCAACTTCAGGGATCTTATCTATGCACAATCAGCTTGTAACACTCCAAAGAGAAAGGAAAACTTGAAATCGCATCATATGACCCCTTTAAGGCTTTCACGGAGCATACTGATGAACTGCTGTTGTCGCAACTTATTTTCATGTTGTAAAACAATACATTTGTGCGTAAAAGTGTAAGTTCACCACTAATTCAGGACTGAGACAGTTGTCCCTTTCTATTTTAATATACTTTAAAATGTAATTTATTCCTGTGATACGAAGATGATTTTTCAGCATCATTACTCCAGTCTTCAGTGTCACATGATCCTTCAGAAATCATTCTAATATGCTGATTTATTATCAATGTTGAAAACAGTTGTGCTGCTTAATATTTTTATGGAACATGTGATACTTTTTTCAGGATTCTTTGATGAATAAAATGTATAAATCTTTTCTAACAACACAAGTCTTTGCTATCAACAATTTAACATATCCTTGCTGAATAAAAGTATTATTTTCTTTCAAAAAAGAAAGAAAAAAATTTACACAAATACACATCACCTGATATGCATTAAATCCAATAAGCATTCAAGTTTATACAGCTTGGACTTGGAAATTATGGATAAAATGATGATATGGTCAAAATCATCACTTGCCTAATAATTGTGCACACAGTGTAAGCAGCACAACTGTTTCCAACATTGATAATAAATAAGCATCATGTGACACTGAGGACTGGGGTAATGGCTGATGAAAATTCAGCCTTGCAACACAGGATTAAATTATATTTTAGAGTACATTAAAATAGAAAACTATTATTTTAAACTATATTTTATTTATCACCCTAAATCCTAGTACATCCCTACAACTTTATTTTATTTTATTCTATTCCTATTCTATCTATAGCACACCTGTACATACAATTTATTCTTTTTTTGTGGTTTATATTTATGCATGTGTATTTTATTCACATCTTATTTTTATTATCTGTGTGTTGTTGTTGTCTCCGTGTACTGGAAGCTTGTGACACTATAACAAATTCCTTGTATGTGCAAACATGCTTGGCAATAAAGCTCTTTCTGATTCTGATATCTGATTCTGATTAAATTGCAATAATTTTTCACAATATTACTGTTTTTTTCTGTATTTTTGATCAAATCAATGCAGCCTTGATGAGATGAGCATTAGACACTTCTTTATAAAACATAGGCCCAAAAGATCTTACTGATCCCAAACTTTTGAACGGCAGTGTATATATACGCATAAATGCATAATGTTCACTATCTATATTTGAACAAAAGGGCATGTTTAATGTTATTGTTACTCAATTAAAACAAAAAACTCAAATAACAAAATAACACTGAGCATAACACTAGGCTAAAACTTCTCAGATATCCAATTTTTGTGCTCTTTCTCTAATTCAATTCATTTTCCAGTTACACCCAAATAACATAAGGACGCCTGGAAACTACCTTTAACTTTTTAACATGCAGTAAATTCCAGGTTTTCCATAAAAGCAATGATGTTGTGATGTGTTCTTGTTCTTGTCTGAGGTTGTCATGACAGTGACACTCAAAAGTTGTTGTTGGCTATTTGACATTAAAGACCTGCAGCGTGACATGCTTAATCTAGTTTTTCATTTGTCACACCATTTTCGAATTTCAGCGATCTGTGATTAAAATTATGATAAACAAAAGAAACTGGGACCAGTTATAGAACATAAAACAGTTTCCCTTTTACATATAATTAGTTTTAACCTAAAATCTTGATATTTGCATCATGTCTACCCTGTTACAAAAGAATATTTTAGTCTTTGCAACTTCAGGGATCTTATCTATGCACAATCAGCTTGTAACACTCCAAAGAGAAAGGAAAACTTGAAATCGCATCATATGACCCCTTTAAAGGGGACGTTAACATTTAAATTACATTTTAATTCACATTCTAATCTAAATGGTTTCCATATGTTCGATTGTGTTTTTTTTCTGTATTGTTTTGGGGCTGAAATTTACTTGACGTGGAGTGTGTTTGCCCTTTGAAATTCCTCTTTAGGGGAAGTAATTCTTAAAGCGTTAGTTTGATAATGCCTGACCTCTTAACTGTCTTTTTTTTTCTTTTTTTCTTTTTTATCCAGACTTGTCTCAGCTCTGTCCATTAGAATGAGTGATCCGGCTGTAAAGAAGGTGGTGAGTGATATCATTCGTTCTCCAGAAGACAAACGGGAGTATCGAGGACTTGAGTTTTCAAATGGGCTGAAAGCCATTCTCACCAGTGACCCCACCACTGACAAATCATCAGCCGCGCTGGATGTCCACATAGGTAAACAGGAAGAGTGTTTCTTTATTGTTTGCTCCATTTTGCACATATTTCTCCACTTATTGTTTTGTGCTCCCTTCTATTTGAATGCAGGCTATTTATTACTAACCTGAAGGACATCTTAGCCTCAAGTCTTCATTATTGGCCATCAATAACTGCGTATTAACTGAATTGATTGGGTTGCCTCTGTCTGTCTCTCTCTATAGCTTTCAACTTCACAAAAAGCAACTTTTAATAGTCCAGGCCTTGGCAGCTGCCCTTGCTCTGGTTTTATGTCTTTGTTGTAGAGAGAAACCCACGAGAGTTTTGAATAATTTTGTTTCTGAACAGACCACTCTGCACAAGTCATTGAAGGCTTCCTTGTGTCACTTTGAATCTTTTCAGCCCTTTAAGAAAATAAAAGTGTAACTTTAAACAATTGATTTGAATTACAGCTGGAGCGTCACAGACTTTCAGCAATCAAATCACTTTATAAAGCAAGAGTGTTTAAAGAACCGTCCATTGAATGAAATGTTGAAATGTGTAAGAAGAGATGTACATTAGATAGAAAGATGTGTCATTGCTTTTCTTTAATACTCACTTATTACATTTTAAAAGAGCTTTTTGATAATAAGGCCAGAATCACATTTGAATGCATTGAGGTCATGTATTTTTTTTTCTTTTCCTAGGCTTTGTTCATGCATTTTCAATCCGCAAAGGACTAGCTTAACAAACAGATTCAATCATTTAGACAATGACACAATGCTGTCAGTGGTCCTTAATGAAAAATAAACAGAATTTGGTTAAAACATTCATAAATCAGTTTGTGAAAATTGCTGCATTTATTTCAGTGTAACAATGTTTTACATGGGATTTGTGCAAATTCATTCTCCTTGTGTTGCATGAATTTGTTTCTTGAAAATACATTCATTTTCGACCGAGTTTGAGTTGAAATACTGATTTGCTGTAACTGATTCTAGTGTAAATTGTCCTATTGAATTGAGTAACGTTGTTTTGCAAACAACTTACACATTTGTGTTCATGCATATATTTTCATTTTACTTTATTACTGTTCAGGCTACAAACTAAATGGATTTGAATTGAATTTGTGCTGCCTGTCTGAACAATGCCTAAAGGCTTGGAAACCTACCTGTCTGACTGACTAGTATATTATGGTTCAGCTGGTTGTCTAAGTGTTTAATGCCTTTAATACTGTAGCTCACCTTCATACAGACCTTTGTGTAACTATGGATTTAAGCATGAGGTTCTTGAATATGCCTGAACCTGTTGTCATCCAGTGAAGTCAACTCGATTTACAAGTTTGTCAAGCACTTTTTTTGTGTCATAGTGCAAGCTAGCGGTATTTTCTTGCACTTCTTAATCTCCTGCTTTTCTCTTCTTACTATCCTGCAGGTTCTTTGTCAGATCCCAAGAACATTTCAGGATTGGCCCACTTCTGTGAGCACATGCTGTTTCTAGGGACTGAGAAGTACCCCAAAGAGAATGAGTACAGTCAGTTTTTGAGCGAGCACGCCGGCAGCTCTAATGCCTTCACCAGTGGAGAGCACACTAATTACTATTTTGACGTATCCCATGAGCATCTACAAGGGGCTTTGGACAGGTAAATAAATAAATAAAAAAAAAGAGCAATTGGTGAATTATTAAAGAGCCATCTGGAATGCTGGTCTGTTTTAGATGCTGAAGAGTGATGTGTGCGCTGTTTGAACTTACGAAAACGCGAACAGGGTTCAGACCTTCAGGTGTCACGATGCCTTTCAGTGTGGCGTTACATGTCCAGGAGGAATCGGGTTGCTGGGATATAGAGAGGAGAGTTTCCCCCAGAGCCCATCTGCTCCTGTGACCCAGAACACCACCTGCTTATTGTAACATTTGAATGATTCATGATAAATCTCCAAAAACTGGGTCATGACTCAGAATTTTGCAAACATATCAGTGGACACTTTAGAAAGCACTTTGTACGTGTTTGACAGGTAGGAATGTGAAGGATACATTTTGAGGGTGTGGAAAAAGATGAGGCAATCAGACATGAGCGACCATTTGAAATCAGTCGGACACATGGCGAATTGGATGTCTGAAAGCACACCTGCACCCGCCTCTCTGAAATTCTCATTGGTCAGCAGATGTGTATGTACATGTGTTGTGTAGCAAAAGTTAATATTCTTAACTGTTGTTTGCAGTACGGAATGTCACTTTTGCAAACTGCATTGCATGTTTTGCAATGCACAATCCTTGAAGTCATTGGATTCATATGAGCTTTGATGCGTATTAAACTCTAGTTTGTATTGTAGGTGCACTTAAGCTTGCCATTTGTCCATTTTATTGTCAGTCTCGCCAGATTATAGTGGGATTATGGCAAATCTTAAAGGCTGTGACTGTGTTGTATTAATGTTATTTGAAATCTATATTTTTGGCCCTATTCCATATTTAAGGTGTTTTTCCCCCTTGCATATTTATGATAAACAGTGCAGATCACCATGTCACTTGCAGCAGTGTTAGTCACTGTGTACATTTATTTGCATGGCAGTTGCCATTCATGTCAATTTGCATGTTTTTCATTTCAGGTTTTATTTATACAAATGTCTTACATTTGTATAAATACAGCTGTAGGCTAACATTTGATTGTTCAAACAGACTTATTCTAAATAGTGCATTAAATGTTTTTTGACTGACTTTGTCTCGTAGATTTGCCCAGTTCTTCCTCTGTCCGCTGTTTGATGAGAGCTGTAAGGACCGAGAGGTGAACGCAGTGGATTCAGAACACGAGAAGAACCTCATGAATGACGCATGGCGGCTTTTTCAGTTGGAGAAAGCCACTGGGAACCCCAAACATCCTTTTAGCAAGTTTGGCACTGGTATGGAAATGCTTCATGCTTGATTTAATCTCTTTCATGTGTATATACTGTCCCATCGTCTCTGTTTGAAGACCTAAGATAATTTGAAACACGCCTTTTTCCCATCACAGGGTACCGTAATTGTCTATACTTCATTCTCAGTGAAGGACAGTGGAAAGATAATGTCTAGATCAATTTCGCCTAATCTTCTTTGAGGAGATTTATTGTGCCCAGAATAGCCAGATGGTGGCAGGCTTGAGTTATATAAGACTTGCTTAGTCTTAAAGTGGTATGCTCTGTCCTTTATCCTCATGCTAACCAGCACCATTCAGAGAAAAACTGTTCATTCAATTGATGAAATGAATGCTGTCAAACAAATGTTTATTGGTAACTACATCAGACTTTCTCTAGAAAGTTTAAGGTTTAGCTCAAACCTATTGAGTTCAAAATACAACTATTGATGTAAGACAAATTTCAGTCCAATAAAATGCTCTCCAACAGATGTATATGTTAGTGTTTTGCAGCAAAAAGTAATATTCTTAACTTTTGTTTGCATTACGTAATGTCACTTTTGCTAATTGTTTGCTTTTTTTTTTTTTTTGCAATGCACAATCCTTAATCAGTGGATTCATGTGCTTCATAAGGAATTCATAAGAGCAGATGGGTAACACACTGATCTGACAAAACCCAACAAACGTGTTTGTTGCCATTTGTCTGTCTGTCAGTGCAGTGTGAATTGACCTTAATTAAATACCATCTACCACTCATATAATGGTACAGCAACAGTTTAAAGATTTTTAAAAAAATGCCCTAATGATGTCTGTGGGCCACTTCATCAGAACAGTCACCCTCAGATCTTGGTTGAATTCATATGGCCACGCTCCAAAGCGAACACAGGTTCACTTTCTTCATCAACTCTTTGAGTCAGGCAGGTCTGTAGCCGTAGGTCAGGGGTAGGCAAGTTCGGTCTTCGAGAGCCGCAGTCCTGCAGAGTTCAGCTCCAACCCTGAAAAAAAAATCACCTGCCTATAGCCTTAGTAATCCTGAAGACATTGATTAGCTTGTTCAGGTGTGTCTGATTAGGGTTGGAACTGAACTCTGCAGGACTGCGGCTCTCTAGGACCGAACTTGCCTACCCCTGCCGTAGGTGAAGCTTGTGTAAATTTAAAGTTGTCTTCATCTCTTGGTACAAACTGTCAAGTGCCTATTGACTGTCCTTTATATTCTTATCAGTGCTGGTTGTTTTACACTAATTTATTTGTGTTTTGTGATTTTTGTCTCTTTAAGGCAACAAGTTAACCCTTGAGACAAGGCCATCTAAACAGGGCATCGATGTCCGTGAGGAGCTGCTCAAGTTTCACTCCACCTACTATTCCTCCAACTTGATGGGATTATGTGTGCTGGGCAGAGGTCAGTCATTGGCCACATAACCAATCTTAAATCGATTTCTTAAATTTGCACTTGCTAGTGGATGAAGAACATTTGCATTTCCTCTTGTAAATCTGCAAAGTATTCACATCGACTCTGTTAAATAAAAAACTAAAAATCTGAAACAAACAGCCTCAGATTTTTGTATGTAAATGTAGCTGACATTAAACCCAATGATCTGTGAGCTCCATTCAAGGCACGGCAGATTTTTCACTTCAGTCTCAGTCTGACACTGAATCTTTCATGAGATCTGTCTTGTTCTTTGTCATTCTGATGAATGATTCATAATTTGTTTGTGCACAGACTAGTATGTATTATGAAGGGTGCAGAGATTAAGTTTTCAGTTTGAGTTTAACATTGTGTCTCACGTTTTTTCAGAGTCGCTGGATGATTTGACATCTATGGTGGTGAAGCTTTTTGGAGAGGTTGAGAACAAGAATGTCCCTCTCCCAGAATTCCCATCACACCCTTTTCAGGAGGAACACCTGAGGGTGAGATCTAAACCTCAGTCATGCACCCTACACCCTAAACCTGCTTCTTGTTGGAGACATCTAACAGAAATGCTTTATCAGAACTGACCTTTTGGTGTTATACACTTCCATTCAAAGTTTGACGTCAGTAAGATTTAATATATTTTTTAAAGAAGTCTTACTCTAAGCAAGAGTGCATTTATTTAATAAAAATACAGTAAAAACAGTAATGTTGTGAAATGTTATTGCAAATAAAATAACTGTTTTCTATTTTAATATTTTTAAAATGGAAATTATTCCTGTGATGCAAAGCTGAATTTTCAGCATCATTACTCCAGTCTTCAGTATCACATGATCCTTCAGAAATCATTCAAATATGTTGATTTGCTGCTCAAGAAAATTGATCAGTGTTGAAAACAGTTGTACTGCTTAAAATATTTCAGAATTCGTTGTTGAATAGAAAGTTCAAAAGAACAGATTATTTAAAATGATAAAAATTAATCATTGTTCAATTACATTTAAATGATTATCAATTTGATGTATTTTTTGCTGAATAAAAGTATTACATTCTTAAAATCTTATTGAACTCAAACAGTAGTATAAAGTTAATGACGGGTAATGTCCTTTGAGTTTGTGAATGAGTAATTCTGCTGCATTAAACCCATGTTTGTAGTAGGGATGGGCGGTATATCGAGTTTGTACGATATATCGATATTTTCTTTACAAGTGATTCGATATGAGGCAATACCATTTATATCCATATACAGTAGTTTGATACGAGCGCATCTGAAAATATAGCGGAGGACACAGACTGAGCTGCTGCGGAGAAAGAGCATGATCCAATTTGTTCTAAACATGTGACAAGCAACGAGCCGTTTTAGGTAGGCGTGGCTGACTCTTAACTTTTATAAAGAATATCTCTTTGGATTTGAGACTTTAGTCTTTGCAACTTTACAGATCTTCTTTATGCACCAAGAGCTTGTAACACTCTAAAGAGAAAGGAAAAAATGAAATCGCATCATATGACCCCTTTAAGGCCTTTAAAAACTGATAAGTCATAGTTTATAGTTTCGTTTCGCATGTTAGTTTAAGCGGCTCAGCCCATCATATGCTCTGACAGAAAGGCTGTGTGTGCCGGGAACCGCGGGACCTGACCGGATTTTTGCACTGCGGGATTAAATTCCCGAATAAAACGCGGTAGCGGTCGGTAACTCTGGTGTAATTTGAACGGGAGCGGGCGGTCTAACAATATCCCGTTCCCGACGTCCATTTAGAACAGCATATCTGCGCTTTATTCTTATTGACCACCGATACAGCTTGCGCTCAGGACTGTTATGCACGCGCTGCACGCATGCTTTAAACGTCACG
>NW_015656019.1:78735-109388 GCF_001515625.1 Sinocyclocheilus rhinocerous | reverse complement strand
GGTCTGTGCGAAGCATGTGCATAACGATGCTCAGAGCAGGCTGTACCTGTGGTAAATATACGGCCCTCAGACAGAACAGGCAGGTTGTCGATGAGTGACAGAGCAGAATAAGGATGGAGCAAAGTGTGGCTGCGCTGTCCTTGAAGGACGTTCAACTCGGTTTTGTTTATATTTTGCTTGGCCTATAGTTTAAAATGAAAGATGTCGTATTTATTTATTTTTCTCTGCGACACTTTTCCTACTGTGTTAACAGAAATGTCAAACGAATTTAGTATTTTGACAAGATGAATAAAAATAGCTAATAGGCTATTTTTGTACAGCCTACTTTTTCTTTTTTTTTTTCTCTCTGTGACACTTTTTCCCTATTGTGTTGTCAATGTTAAACGAATTGTATCCTGACAAGACGAATAAAAATAAGAAATACAATTTTTGTACAATTTTATTTTCTCTAACTTTTTTTTCCTACAGTGTTGCATAAAATATTAAACAAATTTTGTGTCTTAAGATAATTCATATAAATTTCAAGTCAAAGTCAATAAATTCAAGACTCTTGGCAAGACGAATAAAATAACATACAATTTTGTGCAGACTACACTTTTATTTGTCAGCCTATCTCTCTTTCTTTCAGTAGCATAAATTTAAATGTGAGATTCTGGAAACGAGATCTAAATTTAGCGGGAACGGTCGGGTCGGGAAGAAAATCATTCTAAGCAGACAGCGAGTGAACAAAGAGTGAATATATAGGGGGGGCGGGTGGGTGCGGAATAGAACCTTGTGGGGGCGGGACTAAAAAAAAAAAAAGTCGCGCGCAGACCTCTACCTTCTGCTTTGGGATTCTCCGCTAAAACTTCACAGACTTCAGTGAACGAGCACCGCCGCGCGTATGTGCGCCAAACAGAGACAGAGCGCAATTAAATAGGAGTGCAATAATTCTGACTAAAATATAAATTTCTCTGAAATATTTGTAGTTGGACAATAAATGTGACGTGTAGAATTTTAAACCTACAAGTAAGTCTTTTTTTATGATAGCACTAACTGTAATGGGGTAATCAAAATAACCTAACACAACTCTGTGCTTTTGTTCTCATTTATTTTCATTTTTAGTTTAGTGAATTTAACTTCCACTTTAAAAGCCTTATTTTTGTTTTTAGATTGCAATGTTACAATGTTAGAACGAAATGTGATTTTAACCCTTTTTGCACATAATATAAAAGCTTAAATGGTTACGTTCACTTTATTTGTTTTCATGGTCTTTAATATGTATTGGTTTTTTTGGACAACATTGGGCGGTAAGTGAAATGTATATATTAAATACAGATTTTTTTTAAATCCAAATCCAAAAACGAAAATACCGAGGTATATACCGTATATCGCAAATCGGCCAAAAAATACAGAGATATGAATTTTTGCCCATATCGCCCAGCCCTAATTTGTAGCACAGAATTTCCTTTTCTTTTAAGGAATGTTCTCTGCTACTCTTATGTACTCAATTTTTCTTTCTTCCCCGCAGCAATTTTATAAAGTCGTGCCTATTAAGGACATTAGAAACTTGTATGTGACCTACCCTATCCCAGACCTGCAGAAGTACTACAAATCAAATCCAGGTCATTATCTGGGCCATCTGATTGGACATGAGGGTCCAGGGAGTCTTCTGTCTGAGCTCAAAGCTAAAGGTGAGAGAGTTTGTCAGGAAAGGTAGGTTTTTCTTTGAGTGCCCAAATGATAAAATGTGCAAAAAATTAAAGATAATTTGCCACGAAGACATCAAATTAGCATTTGACTGGTAAAATGGCTTGGTTACATAAATTTTAGATCTCAGCCATGCATTGTGTACATGGATTCATGGATGCACGGTGTCTCTCCTCAGGATGGGTGAACACGCTAGTCGGAGGCCAGAAAGAAGGAGCCAGGGGATTCATGTTCTTCATTATTAATGTGGACTTGACCGAAGAGGGGCTGTGTAAGGACCTAGAGTGTTTTTGTGTGTGTTTTGGTGCTGGTCAGTATGTTTTTGATGGCTTGAGTTGTATTTCCTGTGTCTCTAGTGCATGTCGAGGATATCATCTTCCACATGTTCCAGTATATTCAGAAGCTGCGGACAGAGGGCCCTCAAGAGTGGGTCTTTCAGGAGTGTAAGGTATGAACATGCTTGTTAAAGTAGAGTCCTGCAGTGCAAAGAGTGGAAAGATTTGTGAGTTCCAGTCATAGAAATGGAATTTACTGTGTAAATTGATAGCACTGACTGTAAAGTGACTGTAATGGGGTAATCAAAATAGACTAACACAACTCTGCTTTTGTTCTCAATTATTTTCATTTTTAGTTTAGTGAATTTAACTTCCACTTTAAAAGCCTTATTTTTGTTTTTAGATTGCAATGTTACAATGTTAGAACGAAATGTGATTTTAACCCTTTTTGCACATAATATAAAAGCTTAAATGGTTACGTTCACTTTATTTGTTTTCATGGTCTTTAATATGTATTGGTTTTTTTGGACAACATTGGGCGGTAAGTGAAATGTATATATTAAATACAGATTTTTTTTAAATCCAAATCCAAAAACGAAAATACCGAGGTATATACCGTATATCGCAAATCGGCCAAAAAATACAGAGATATGAATTTTTGCCCATATCGCCCAGCCCTAATTTGTAGCACAGAATTTCCTTTTCTTTTAAGGAATGTTCTCTGCTACTCTTATGTACTCAATTTTTCTTTCTTCCCCGCAGCAATTTTATAAAGTCGTGCCTATTAAGGACATTAGAAACTTGTATGTGACCTACCCTATCCCAGACCTGCAGAAGTACTACAAATCAAATCCAGGTCATTATCTGGGCCATCTGATCGGACATGAGGGTCCAGGGAGTCTTTTGTCTGAGCTCAAAGCTAAAGGTGAGAGAGTTTGTCAGGAAAGGTAGGTTTTTCTTTGAGTGCCCAAATGATAAAATGTGCAAAAAATTAAAGATAATTTGCCACGAAGACATCAAATTAGCATTTGACTGGTAAAATGGCTTGGTTACATAAATTTTAGATCTCAGCCATGCATTGTGTACATGGATTCATGGATGCACGGTGTCTCTCCTCAGGATGGGTGAACACGCTAGTCGGAGGCCAGAAAGAAGGAGCCAGGGGATTCATGTTCTTCATTATTAATGTGGACTTGACCGAAGAGGGGCTGTGTAAGGACCTAGAGTGTTTTTGTGTGTGTTTTGGTGCTGGTCAGTATGTTTTTGATGGCTTGAGTTGTATTTCCTGTGTCTCTAGTGCATGTCGAGGATATCATCTTCCACATGTTCCAGTATATTCAGAAGCTGCGGACAGAGGGCCCTCAAGAGTGGGTCTTTCAGGAGTGTAAGGTATGAACATGCTTGTTAAAGTAGAGTCCTGCAGTGCAAAGAGTGGAAAGATTTGTGAGTTCCAGTCATAGAAATGGAATTTACTGTGTAAATGGCCGGTCACACTACACTTTTCGTTCCATTGACTTCCATTCATACGCATGCGAATGCGGGAGAGTGGAAACGCAAGCTCATGCAAAGTTGTTCCAAAGTTCAAGTTTGGTGAACTCTGACCTGAGAATTCATATGACGTGAAAACGTGACCAATAGAAGATCGATTGCCACACCATGACCTCGTAGCTGAATTAAAAAACATAAATATAAAACGGCAGCGCTACTGAAAAGTGGAGTAGATTGTATGTTTTTACATTTTGGATTTATTATTATTGTTGAATTAAAAAATTTTTTAAAACATGCTGCAGAGCATGACGATATAGCGTTGCAGCATCCAAAGAAATTTTGCATGATGCAAGTCTAGTGTGACCGCGGATTAATGCAAATGTCATGGAATTGTGCAAAATTTAGATGAATAAATCCAAATTAGAGCCATACACTCAATCAAATCATGAAATGGACTAGTGTTTGTGAATATTAAACCTTGAAAAGACTATTTAAATATGAAGTTGACATGTTTTGTGTGTCTTCAATACAACTCACCAAAAAAGAAGTTTGGTTTAACTTGAAGAAATTATGAGAAATGTTACTATTGTGCAGTAGAGTGTACTTCTTAAAGTAATAATAGCACTAAGACAAATACAGTTTATTGAAACATTATTTTCAAAGGATTATCACACAATTATTTGTCCGTTATTTAACTGTAAACCTCTGTTGTGCAGCACATTTTGCCAAATAATGAAATTGATAAAATTTAATTTGTAGGCATTTCAAAAGATTAATTAAATTCTTTTATGCATTTATTTGAACTATTTGAAAGGCAACCTAGAAAAAATTAAACTGAAAACAGAATTTGGAAAAATTTATTTCATAGGGCCCTTTTTAAGGACTGGTTTACCCAATAATTAAAATTCATTATGTACTTTATCTTGTTTTTTTAAACATCTATGACAAACACCAGGTACATTTTCATACATTGCTACTGACAATGAGACTTGGTGGTTAGGACATCACTGATTTGTCTCTACATTTTGTTTTTGCAGGATTTGAACACTGTGGCTTTCAGATTTAAGGATAAGGAACGTCCTCGTGGATACACGTCTAAAGTGGCTGGACTATTGCGTGTAGCACCAGTTTAATAAAAACTTGCCAGATTGAGAAAGCACTTGCAGTTTTTGTGTGCACTAAGCATCAGGTGGTGAAACTGCTGTATCCTGCTGGTAACCTTGTGTGATTATGGACTAATTCTGGAAGGAGTGTTCAGGCTTTTAGACAGAACCTATTCTGGGCTCTTATGTAGTTGATTGATGCAGGGGAGTCCAGAATAGCACGTCATTGTTCCAAAAGTTCTCTATTGATCAGGATGGTCTAAATTTGTCCAGAAATGGTGCACTGATCTAATGCCCTGCACAGCAGATTGAGAAGCTCCAGGAAACTCGAACCTTTGATTGGGGATTATGGTCATTACATCAATCTATTTACTGAGCCTGGGATCTGATAAAAGCAAAATTGCATGGCCCATTTCCCCCAAGGGAGTTGTGAGAAATGGACGGTGTCATGCTGTGTCTGGTGCAATGATCTTACAATTCTTTTGTCTTAACTTTTTTTTTTTTTTCTATAAGGGTTGCTGTTGTCTCCAAATCATTTGAAGGACAGACGGACCGGACTGAGGAGTGGTACGGCACACAGTATAAACAGGAAGCCATTACTAATGAGGCTATTAAGGTGAGACACATTTGATTTCGTCATGTTTGAGTTCATTGTTCTTTTTTTGTTCCAAGTACACACACAAACCTTATCTTAATTTTCATTCAGAATTTAGTAGGGGTGCTCCGATTGATCGGCTATCGGCCGATAATGGCTTGGGAAAGTTTGATCGGCGGTCTCTATAAAGGCCGACCTCATAAACCGATCACAGCGCCTGCTGTGAGATGTTTGGCATGACATGCAGCGGCATCGTCTCAATCTCTTATCTGGCGCGGGTAAAATAATTATAATGCTGATATTGAGGTAAAATTCATATTTCTTCAGTAAATAACTTACGAAGTAATTTGCAAACTTTCTTTGAGAGATAATTTCACAAACAGCGTGAGTGTATCACCGCGCGCTCTCTCTTTCCCTCTCTAAATGCGCAAATGGCATCAAATCAGCACATCGCATCTGCACAATAAGCCAGCTGCACAGTTCACACAGGAATTGTCACTTGCACAATCGAGGCAGTGTTGCATTATCACTAAAGTTTATCATTTTTATTTCTTTTTAATTCGTGTCAGTGTTTAAACCATTCAGCACTTGTGCGCTCTCCTAGAGACGGTGCGCTCATGCACACTCAAAGCGTGCACACATAACACCAGGTTCACACATACTCTTGCTTATTTTTATTGCGTTTAAACACGTCTATGAAAAATTTTATTACTGTACTGCGTAAAAACAATCACGTTGCTCAAAAAGCATTTTCAGTAAAAACGTTTGGATTTGAAATCAAAATGGATAAATGTTGTGTTTGTGGCAAACAGCCGCGGATCAGTAGCGGACCTCTGTGTGAAAGCACAATGAGTCCGTGCTGCTTCTGCACCACTTACATACCGCACATGGACTGCATACACACTGCAAACGGAGTATGTGTGAACCTAGCATGAGGCCGCCTCACATACAACTCACGAAATTAGATGATGATAAAAAGAAGGCTTCAGAAAGATCGGTATCGGTGATCGTATCGGCAGATATTGCTTCCTGTGATCGACAATCTGTGATCGGCCCAAAAAATTCTGATCAGAGCGCCCTTATAATTTAGACTAGTGGTGAATGGTCTGGATGGGTAACTAAAAAGGTTGTAGGGGTGATCAATGTATTATGAGCACTGTATGTTTCATCAAAGGGGACTGGCTAAGCTGTGAAAAAGGTCAGCTTGATTTTGTAAAAACTTTAAATTCTACTCTAGGAGATTCATTTTAATTTTGTATTCTGTAATTACCATAATTTGAGGGAGAAAATTAATTGTTTCCTCCTTTTTGTTTCAGAAATGGCAAGATGCAGACCTCAATGGAAAGTTCAAACTGCCAGTGAAGAATGAATTCATTCCAACAAAATTTGAGATTTATCCTCTAGAGAAGGATTCCCCATCTGTCCCCACTTTGATAAAGGTGCTTTATTCTTAAATAAAATTTGTATAATTTGCACTTGGAGTAACTTTAACTGAATTACTCAGTCTCTCAAAAACTGACTTTTCTTTCTTCCTCAATCTCTTGTCCTTTTTTTTTTATTTTTATTTTTTTTAAAGGATACAGCGATGAGCAAAGTTTGGTTCAAACAGGATGACAAGTTTTTCCTACCCAAAGCTTGTTTAAACTTTGAGTTTTTCAGGTAGGTTCAGCATAAAAACCGTACATACTAGTGATTGTCTATTTGTTTATTTATATTTTGCATAGTAGTAACAATTATTAGTGGTAGGGTACTAAGTTGTCAATTATGTATTAGAGGAAGAAATCTATTTTTTAATAAGATATATGTGTATGTATGATTCGTTTCACCCGAAAATGTTATGTAAAATTTTTCATTGTTGTTCAGGTTTTACAGATTTATTTTTTTCTCCCCAGCAGTGGTCCAGTATCAGACTGTTTTTCTTCAGACCAATTAAGCTCATTTTAAAGTTATTGCATTAGTATTTTTTTAAACCCTCTTAAATTCCCTTTGAACTACTCTAAACCATTAAGAAACTACTATTACATTTTTCAGAGATCGACCCTTCGTACTGAAGTTACAATTGACAGGATTTATCACTTGCGTTCTTTTCACAGTCCGTTTGCATACGTGGACCCATTGCATTGTAACATGGCATATTTGTACCTTGAGCTGCTCAAGGATTCCCTGAACGAGTATGCATATGCAGCCGAGCTAGCCGGCCTGGGCTATGACCTTCAGAATACCGTCTATGGGATGTATGTAAGTATGCTAATATCCCCAATGCCACTGTTGGAGGACAGTCCAATTTCACACACAAACAAATGACTACCAGTGGTTGCTGTCCTTGCGATAGTAACTCCAAATGTAGCTTTGTTTGTGACCTTTGCGCAGCTAAAAACTCCTCTCATTCCTTCAGTGTTGTATTATTTATTTATTTTTTCCCATATGTAGAAGTAGTCTAGTTTTAGATTAGTGCCAGAGCTGAGGCTGCATATTCATACTCTTGACTGTGGTCCCTCTCACCCCGTTTCCTTTCGTCTTGTCATGACCCTTCCATACAAATATCACTCCATTTGTTCATTCCCCCCCCCCTTCCATCCTGCTAGTCGCTACCTATATGCAGACCCGCTGCACTGCAACATGACTTACCTGTTTCTCAGGTTGTTGAAGGATGATTTGAGAGAGTATACATATGCAGCCCGCCTGGCAGGGTTGGTCTATGGCATAGCCTCTGGAATGAATGCCATCCTTGTAAGTATGGTGATTAGGTTAGGTTATCTGGTGAAGGGAGGAGCTTGAGGCTTATGAGTGTGCAGGGTCGCTTGTTTATTAACGAGGACCTACAATAATGTACAGTATTTGAAAAATAATTTTTTGAACAACATATTCTGTTACACCAAATACACAAAATAATGATCTTTTAAAAAAGCATCATATGACCCCTTTAAATTCTGCTGCTTTCTGCAGAGTGGTAGGATGTTATACCTTCAAAATCTCTGTCTCTGATTAGTCTGCTAGGGTATTTTGAAACTATTAAGGGTTGTTGTCTTTTGTGTTGGTTTTAAGTGTTTTTAACGATACATGCCCAAAAGAGCAAAACAAAGATAGACAATAAACCGAGTAAATGCATGTTTCAATCTCCAAAATGACAAAAATAAGTAGTCCATATGAGTTGTGGTGCTGTATTTCAATTTTCTTGAACACATCTGACAGATTTGTGAAAGGAACAGACTAACATTTACATAAAAAATTGAGCGCTACAGCATTTTTTTTCAGTTGCATATATTGAAACTGACACAACATGTCACACCATGTTTAAATGTCAGTAACATCAAATGTCCATGTTTTCTTGTGACCAGTCCCCAGTGTTTAAACCCTTATGGAGATCATTTTAAAGTAGCTTGACTCATATCAACCCAAATCTCATACTGAAGGAGAAAATAAAATGGACCCATTTTAAAAACACGTTTTCCACATCTTTGGACTGTATCTTAAAACCGTGATTGGTGTTGGCATGTTTCACTTCTTCAAAGAAATATCTTTTAATGTAAAATTTGTTTGCAACCGGTTTCTACGTAGAAAGCCAGCTATATGAATAAGACCACCTCTGAGCCATATATGAGCTGTAACTTATTTAAAGAGACATGCACCGAAACGAGTCGCTGTGAACAGACAGTGAACAGTTTTTTGACAAGGTATAAAGGGTGTTTTTTTAACACGAACATTAATTAATTTGAACCAAAGTATGTTACAGACAATTCGTGATGACCCTAAAGAATCATACTGACTTGTGGAATATGGGCATCTGATGTCTCCTTTAAGGCAAAACACCACAGGTGAATGGGTAAAATTTTAACTAATAGATACTACCATACTTCTCCTGTTGATTAATCGTGGTACATTAAGACAGTTGTTTTGTTACAAGTATCCTGAAATGTTATGTTTAAAGATGTAAATTAAGCATTATGTAATTGAATATACAGTGGTGTGAAAAAGTATTGGCCCCCTTCCTGATTTATTATTTTTTTTGCATGTTTGTCACACTTTAATGTTTCAGATCATCAAACAAATTTAAATATTAGTCAAAGATAACACAAGTAAACACAACATGCAGTTTTTAAATGAAGGTTTTTATTATTAAGGGAAAACAAAATCCAAAACTACATGGCCCTGTGTGAAAAAGTGTTTGCCCCCTAAACCTAATAACTAGTTGGGCCACCCTTAGCAGCAACAACTGCAATCAAGCATTTGCGATAACTTGCAATGAGTCTGTTACAGCGCTGTGGAGGAATTTTGGTCCACTCATCTATGCAGAATTGTTGTAATTCAGCCACATTGGAGAGTTTTCGAGCATGAACCGCCTTTTTAACCCTCATGTGGTATTCGGGTCCTTTTTGCTCTGAAAATTTTTTCTTTTTCCCGAAAATACTAGTTAATGTTATCGCATTGGACTGAAATTTCACAAAATTTCAGTCCAATGCGATAACATTAACTAGTATTTTCGGGAAAAAGAAAAAATTTTCAGAGCAAAAAGGACCCGAATACCACATGAGGGTTAAAAAGGCGGTTCATGCTCGAAAACTCTCCAATGTGGCTGAATTACAACAATTCTGCATAGATGAGTGGACCAAAATTCCTCCACAGCGCTGTAACAGACTCATTGCAAGTTATCGCAAACGCTTGATTGCAGTTGTTGCTGCTAAGGGTGGCCCAACCAGTTATTAGGTTTAGGGGGCAAACACTTTTTCACACAGGGCCATGTAGTTTTGGGTTTTGTTTTCCCTTAATAATAAAAACCTTCATTTAAAAACTGCATGTTGTGGTTACTTGTGTTATCTTTGACTAATATTTAAATTTGTTTGATGATCTGAAACATTAAAGTGACAAACATGCAAAAAAATAAGAAATCAGGAAGGGGGCCAACACTTTTTCACACCACTGTATAATAATTTGTATACATTTCCGGAACAGAAATCTGAACATTGGATAAAGCCAAGTTCAGGTAAAAAGGTAATATCCTTTAGAATATAGATGGGAACAAAACTGTAATGTTTGTATGTAAGTGCTACTGAAGTGGAGACTTTTGGCTCCGTACCGGAGAAAAGATATATATTGTAACTGAATTCTAAAGACGCAAATAGAAAAAAAAGGTGTAATAATCACTTTAATGTGCCTTTTGAATGTTTTCTTTCCACTAGTCTGAAAGAAGGCATGTTATGGAAGCAAAATCACAATTTACCAGTACATGTAGTGTCTTGCCATAATGAGTAGCTTGACTGTTTTAACTACTTCAGCTGTATCCTCTCAAACTACTTAGTGGCTTCCCCATCACTGGATGGGATGGATGTTCATAGCAGGTGTAAACAGGCTGACTGATGTTGGTATGACGTGGCAAAGCTGGGCTGCTCGTAACCTCACGATTCACTTGGTCCTTACAGTTTACACACAAATTCATCACAATCTGAATGCACTGCGTTGATGGTTGTCTGAAGATGATTTAAAGTAACTTTAAATGTTGTTTTTAGTCTGCTCTGCAGTAGCTCATGCATCTGTGCTGAAGTTTGTGTGTATGTTTGTCCCGTAGAGTGTCTTCTATTCTAAATGTCACAAATTTCACAAAAGCAAGACAATGAAAGATGGAAGTCAGTGCTTGAGCTGTTTTTGTTCTTATCACTCATTCTCATAAATATTCAATGTATTTTTGTGTGTGTCAGCTGTCAGTCAAGGGTTATAATGACAAACAACACATCTTGCTGAAGAAGATCATTGAGAAAATGGCCTCGTTTGAGATCGATGAGAAGCGCTTTGATATCATTAAGGAAGCGGTAAGACACAAACACTCAATAAGATACTTTTACAATAACCGATGACACAATTATTAGCACAAATCTATGCTCACAGGAATCTCTGTAGATTTCCACAGTAGTTCACTTGTACTTTATTTTAGCCAATTTGTGTTTTCAAGTCCTATTAACACATTTAAACATGTTTTTACACCTAAACCAAAATTAAAGTTTTTAATTTAGGCAAGACTGAAAGTTTATTTAATAATCGATCAAAATTTGATAATAAACATTCATAGCACTCCACTAAAAATGTACATTTAAACTGCGTATGAGGCAGTTTTTAAATCTACTTTTTAATCAAATTGTTTCTACTCCAATTAGTTTTTATGTAAACATTTAAATCCATCATGAGAAAGTTATTACATCCACAGTTTGTTCAAACATACGTTAAATAATGAAGTCCTCACTAGCAGGTTAAGTAAAAGGCTAGGCAAGTATAATGGTGTGTGTGCACACCAAAGTGAATGTAATTATTTTCGTTAGTAGATTGCATACAATGTCAATGTGACGTGGATGACACAAATTGGGTGATGCGATTGCCTGCGAACACGCGATATTTGCCTCAATCGTCTTTGTGTCTGAAAAATTTCAACTCAAGTGGGAAATTTGCATGACGCATTGTCGTGCAAGCCACTCAGCGAATAGCTTATAGACATTTATAGCTTACAACTCCCGGTTGTATCTGAAAATGAAGGAGAGCATTATAAAGCAATAAGCCCCAAGAAGCCGTGGTTTACAGTGAATTTATAACCGCTAAGGGGCATTGTTAGGCACGGCGCGATGCGACGCGAAACCCCCTTAGCTGTCATGGGGCTTATTGCTTTTATAAAACTGTTATTCCATATACGTAGTAAGGTTTCACAATAAAACCGAGCAGATAAAGTGTAATGATATAAGTAAAAACAGTATTCTTTTACCAAACAATGTAGTTCCTCAGAAACAGTTGTGGTTCCAACAAAGTGGTTGCCGAGCAACACACAGAAGTAAACAAAGGTGTATGTTTGTAGTGTAATTTACAACAGCTTCGAATGCGGCTCAACCAATCAGAATACAGGACCAGAACTATCCGTTTTATAATAGTGTTTTTATATGTGCGAGTGACGTGAAAAACATCCCGCGAGTAATCTGCAAATATTCGCTTCGCTTTTGGTTGTGCACACACATAACCAATTTAATCAATATCTAATACAGTGCAAATGTTTAGCTAATTTTTTTTTTTTACTCTAGAGGTTTTTTTCTAGGTAACGAATGAGCTATGGACATTAAATGGCTTTCTTGAGGGAAATAATGTTAAGAGACATTGTTTACAAGCTGTATTTTTGCAGCTGAAACACTGAATTATTTTTCGATTGCCGAAATTTAGATGCATCATTAGCAGAAATATCTGTGGATTTGTCTGGGCCTGGTAGTCAGACATTTGGTGTTTTCTGATCTGTGTCCATGAGAAAATGTGCTCTGTAACGGTGATCTACATGAAACTTGTGCGTGAAAATTTTTTTTATTTTTTTTCCTACCTCTCTCAGTACATGAGGTCTCTGAATAACTTCCGCGCTGAGCAGCCTCACCAGCATGCCATGTATTACCTGCGGCTGCTCATGACTGAGGTGGCCTGGACCAAAGACGAACTCAGAGATGCTCTGGATGGTGCGATGCTCTTTCATTGTTCTGTGAAAGCGAGCACAATGGTCTCCTGCTTGTGTTCATGCTGTGACTGTGTTTCTCAGATGTGACGTTTTCTCGACTGAAGGCGTTCATACCGCAGCTGTTGTCACGGTTACACATTGAAGCCCTGCTGCATGGCAATATCACCAAACAGGTTTGTAAAATTTTTCCTTGATGTACAGAAAAGGCAGGTGGGCAGTGAGAGGTTTGTTTGAATTGCTTTGTTCTTCTTTTTGTAAGTTGTAAATTCATTGAATTAGCTCACACATCGATGAAACGTGATGTAATGTTAGATTTTGCTTTCATGATCATGTTATGTTAATGATTTGAGCAGTGCGGTCTGTCTAACTGTCTGTCTGTTGTCTCCAGTCTGCTCTGGGCATGATGCAAATGTTGGAGGACACTCTCATTGAGCATGCTCACACTAAACCCCTACTACCGAGTCAGCTAATTCGCTACAGGGAAGTGCAGGTACCTGACGGTAAGTGCTTAGCATCTCAAACTTCCATGCAACATCTCAGAAGGTCTTACATTCATTCAACTTTTCTCCAATCTGAGGTCTGTATCCACATGTACAGTATACACAACCGTTCAAAAGTTTGGGGTTGGAAAAACTGCTCACCATGGCAGCATTTATTTGATCAGAAATACAGTAATACTGTGAAATGATTACAATTTAAAATAGCTGTTTTCTATTTGAATATATTTTGAAATCATTCTAATATGCTGATGTGATGCTTAAGAAACATTTATTGTAAATGTTGAAATCAGTTGCTCTGCTTTTTTTTTTTTTTTTGTGGAATCCTTGATCTAATATTTTTTTCAGGATACTTTGATGAATAGAAAGTTCAAAAAAACACTGTATATTTGAAATATACGTTTTATGACATTTTATAAATGTAAATTTTGATAAATTTAATGCATCCTTGCTGAAAAAGTATTCATTTTACTGACCCCACAATCGTTTTGCCTATTCAACTTACTGACCTGACATTTAACAAATGTTAATTTACAGGTTCTAATAGAAAAGTAATTAATATCGAAAGGTCCTTCAGAATTTTTACAGTCTAAAACAAAATCTAAACTTTCATTACAGTTTGTGACTTTTTTTTAATTTTTTAATTCTGCATAGTTAAGACCAATATTTAAGTTTTAGATTATATTTAAGTTGTGTAGGTTTTTTAAAATACATTGTATTTATTGTACATTTTTCCATCAATACATCTTCATGGCATAAAATAAATTAAGACTGGTATTAAACCTGAATCTGTGGTGTGTAATTTGAGGTCTATGATATTTGTGTGTTTGTTTTGTGTGTGTTTGTCATGGTTCTTGTGTTTAAGTCCAGTTCTCTGTGGTTATCAGGTGGCTGGTATGTTTACCAGCAGAGGAATGAGGTTCATAATAACTGTGGAATCGAGATTTACTATCAGACTGACATGCAGAACACCCATGAGAACATGCTGCTGGAGCTCTTCTGTCAAATCATCTCTGAGCCATGCTTCAACACGCTACGCACCAAAGAACAGCTGGGTAACACAAACACTCAGGAGAAATGCTCTCAGTTGTGTGTGGCAATACAGTTTTCTATCTCTGTCTATCGATATGATGATTGGACCAAGTAGTTCAGTTTAGGGACACAGACTCTTCCTGCTGCTCCCACTGCTCTTAAGAACATAATTTCTTTCTTTCTGTGTGTCTGACCGTCCAGGTTACATAGTGTTCAGTGGCCCCCGCAGGGCTAATGGAGTGCAGGGTCTGCGTTTCATCATCCAGTCTGAAAAGGCTCCTCACTACCTGGAGTCTCGAGTGGAGGCCTTCCTCAAGACCATGGAGAAGAGTGTGGAGGAGATGGGCGAGGAAGCGTTTCAGAAACACATCCAGGCACTGGCCATTCGCCGTCTCGACAAACCCAAGAAGCTGGCGGCTGAATGCGCCGAGTACTGGGGAGAAATCATCTCCCAACAGTACAACTTCGACAGGGGTGAGAGTCACCGAAATGAACTCATGTTAGCGTCAAGTATCTGAAGTTTTAATGTCATTGTCTTTGATTTTCTTGTCTGATCTAGATAATATTGAAGTGGCTTACCTGAAGACACTGACAAAGGAACATATTATGAAGTTTTACAGGGTTGGTAATGATCTGAATACTTTGTCACACATTGAAACAGATGCTGTTTCTTGCAGCATCATAACAACTAGATTTGCATTTCCTGAAGAAAATGTCTATGCTAAATGTCCAAAATAATAATGTTAGGATTTTGGCTTTGATTCTGTGTAAATGACGTTTTCATAACACTCACGCATCTTTTCATGATGGATGAGAGTCTGTACACAATGTATAACATTATAAAAGCAGATGCATGATAAATAGACCAGTCACATTTCAGTATGCAAATGCATGCAAAAAGGGCCAATCTCAACGGCATTTGCAAATATTTCAGTGAGGCCATTGCTGTCAGTTGCATGCTTAAACATTCTGTCAGGTTGGAGGGAGGTTTTCATAATTTTTATATTAAAAAAATATATTCAATATTTAATATTATTAATATATTATTATTGTTTATTGTTATAAAACAAAGCACATGTAATGCTGATATTGTTGACAAAATGTTTGAAATTGAGTCTGTATATAAAGTAGTTTCTGAGTGCTTAATTTAAATTAACTTTCAGTAAAATGCAGCCCTTGCAAACAAATAATTTATCTTCAGATCTCCAAAAATGCCTCTTGTCATGTGGTTCAATCATCGTGTCTGTTCTCTCCAGGACTTGTTGGCCATTGATGCCCCCAGAAGACACAAAGTGTCTGTGCATGTGCTGTCTAGAGAGATGGACTCCTGTGAGTACTTGAACAATAAGATTGAAACTTTTGAATTGGGCTGACTGAAGCAGCAGGGCATATTTATTTATTTCTACCATGTGTTTCCTGTAGGTCCACTGGTTGGAGAGTTTCCTGCTCAAAATGATGTCAATCTGGCTCCTGCCCCATCACTTCCTCAGGTACTGCATTGATGTATATGTACAGTTGCAATATGCATTTTTCCAATGCGAGCAATTTATACAGAAAACTGACAAATGACAGATGGTTGTTGTACTCTTCAGTTCAAAAGTTTGGGGTCAGTAGAGTGTTTTTTTTTTTTGTTTTTTTTTTTTTTTTTTGAGAAATTATTACTTTAATTCTGCATGGATGCATTACATTGATAAAAAAATGACATTAAAGACATTTCAGAATCTTACAAATGTTTTCTACTTAAAATAAATGCTGTTCTTTGACATTCATCAAAGAATCTAGAAAAATATATCACAAAAATATTAAGCAGCACTACTGTTTTCAACATTAATACAAATGTTTCTTGAGCTGCAAATCTGCATATTAGAATGATTTCTGAAGGATCATGTGACACTGAAGACTGGAGTAATGATGCTGAAAATTCAGCTTTGCATCACAGGAATAAATTACATTTGAAAATATATGAAAATAAAAAGGTGATTTTTAATTTGACTGTTTTTACTGTATTTTTATCAAATAAATGCAGCCTTCGCAAGCATAAGAGTTTCTTTTGAAACCAAATATTTCATGGCCCCAAACCTTTGAACTCTGCACGTTGTAGTGGTTAGTTTTGCCTGGCCAAGCACTGTCGCATTTTCTTTAAAATAAATAAATAAATCACTCATTGTGTTGCTCTGTGTTGTGTGTTTCAGCCGTCACTGGTTCAGGATATGACTGAATTCAAAAGGAGTCTGCCGCTGTTCCCTCTCACCAAACCTCACATCAATTTCATGGCTGCCAAACTGTGACCAGCATCATGGGATAGTCAGAGACGACCAAATATGGAGCCAGTAACGTCGTCTTTGCGTGAGTGTGTTTGTGTGTGTGTAAGCAGGCAGGGCCACGACGGTGCCGCTTGCAGCATTTTTAGTTGTGCTCTGCGTCAGACATGCACACCTGATATCTAATAGATACTAAGAAAACATACAATGTTTGTTTCATGTTGCTTCTGTCAGAAAATTTGTATCCCTATATAATATAGGAATCACTCGCTGGCCACGATGACACTTTTTCATTGTTCGGTTTCATTTCATTTACACCAATTAAGCAAAACCACGAGAAAGCGTTTGGAGAGGCTGTTGTGTAATTTATCAAGATAAGTCTCTCCTGAAATGAAATACTGGCCTTAAGATGATTTTAATCAGTGATCAGGTTTTCTGGCACCTTTTTAAAAGTTTAATTTAAACAATTTGCTTGGAGTTGTTTTTAGTTTCTGTGCATGTTGGCAGAGTTTTATCTTTAAGGATAGTGTTGTAAATGCAAGGTGGTAAACTTGATGGACTTTGATTTTATTTGCGTTTGAAGAAATATCATAATAAACCATTTTTAATATCATTTTCATTTGTTTAAGTAAGTTACTTTGTCCTAAAACAATTCATAAAATACCTGAAACCCTGTTCATTTGACCTAAACTCAGTCTCATAACAGAAATACAGATTCCTCTCATGAAACCTCAATTATGTAAATTGTTTGTGAAAACCATACACAAATCAAACATTTGTTTGATTTGAATTTTAAGTTTGACACAATTGAATGCACCACTGGTTTTTCGAACTATTTTATATGAATATATTCATGAACGGTTAACTGTTCACACTTAACTCGCCCCTATAACAATATCCATATAAAACATGACAACATTTACACTTTCAGGAAGTTATGAGAAACTGACTCTGAAATCCCCTTTAACTGGGTTTGTTTTACTTCTGATGTCTTGACTTGTGATTATGCACTCCTCACAAGCAATAATGTGACTTACAGGACCTATGACTAGTGTCTTAAACTCTATATACTAGGTGTTTTTCTTGACACGCTTTGAGCTTGGTTCCGAGAAACAGATTAGACGAGAACTAGACTTGGTCTGTGCTCAGAAAACCCTCCTGTGACGTGTTTGAAGGCTGTAATTTACCTGCGCTGACACAGGAACATCATGTCGGTCTGTAATCCATGCATGTCCTCATCTCAGGTGTGTGTTATTCTTGTCTCGAGCCAAGTCTTCACCATCACTTGTGTTTCTAGTGCTGAAATTTATTCTGGACTTACTCAGGCGTATCAAATCAACTGTATGCTGCATTTTTTAGAAACTCAACCATCTTATCACCTCCATCAAAATAACGAATACTGTTTCATTCTCTGCGAAACAAACTGTACAATCTGATATCAGCCTCTTAGATGAGTTTGGTTGTGCCACTAAAAGACTGATATACTCAGGCATCTCACTGCATTGGTTTTGGTGGTTTGTGTGTTTTTGAATTTAAAGGATTAGTTAAGAATAGTTCATCTAGAAATGTAAATTTAGTAATCATATTGGTTCTCATGTCGTTCCAATCCTGTATTACATTTTCTTTCACGGAAAAAGAAGTTTGAGTTCTTTTCCATGCAATTAAAGTGACTGTCAAGCTTTAAAAACAGCATAAAAAGAACCATAAAAGTAGTCCTTATGAGTTGTGCCTTATATTTCAAATCTTTTGAAGCCATTTGATAGCTTCATTAATAAACTATTCAAAATGGTTTTCATTAATTGAAATAAAGCTGAAATAAATATTAGATGGGGGAAACTTAAGAAAAATATAAAGTCAAATAAAATGAGTTTGTACTAAAATTGGTTAAAAAGCAGTCTAAATATTGTCATAATAAAAATGGCAAAAGCAAACCAAAACCAAAATTTCTAAAACTTTAAAATTTAAAATGAAAACTGAAAGTAAAAACAAAAAAAAACTATATAATAGTATATACATGATACTGAAAGAACTCTGCTTTGTGAGGAAGTTCAGTTCAAAATCTCAGCTGCTCTCAAATGTTTTGTTTTTCAATGATTTCAATGAAAGCTAAAGATGAATAATGATTTAAATTGCAGTCTGTTCATCACAAATCTATCAGATGGCTTCAGATTATTTGGGTTGTGCAACCAGTCACGTTGAAAATACTTTTTGGTACTTCATGGCCATTTTTTAAGTTTAAAGGGATAGTTCACCCGAAAATTTGATGTTTATCTGCTTACCCCCAGGGCATCCAAGATGTAGGTGACTTTGTTTCTTCAGTAGAACACAAACGAAGATTTTTAACTCAAACCGTTGCAGTCTGTCAGTCATATAATGGCAGTCAATGGGCTCCATGGCTTTGAGAGGCAAAAAAAACATGCACAGACAAAACCAAATTAAACCCTGCGGCTCGTGACGATACATTGAGGTCTTAAGACACGAAACGATCGGTCTGTGCAAGAAACTGAACAGTATTTATATCATTTTTTTTTTTACCTCTGATCCACCGCAATGTCCAACTGTCCTGAGCGCGTTCACAACATCCAATGAGTGATGTATACGCGCAACAGATCGCTTCTGCGCCGGATGTTGTGAACGCGCTCCGGACAGTTGGACATTGCGGTGATGAAAGTGTTTTTATTTTTGTATGAACTATCATTTATTTGGCTCTGGGTCACTGAATGCTTTTATTTTATGGAAAAAGCAGCATGGACATTCTGCTAAACATCTTTTTGTTCTGTAAAATAAATAAAATACAGGTTTGGAATGACTTGAGGCTGAGTAAATGACACTATTGTATTTGTTTTAATTTTGTGAGTGGGGGCGGGGGGTGAACTTCTAGATTGCTTTAAAATCCAAAGATGCATTTCGCATGCAATCGGAGCATTTGTTGCACCCCAAATCCCTTTAACTGTTCTAGAATTAGCTCAGAGTTCTGTAGTGACTGCAACAGATGCTTGTGGTTCTCACCGTAACCTGATGTCACGTGTGTTTTACTGTGGTGAACATTAGGCAGAATATTAGAGTAAAGATATCTAGAAGAGCAGGATTTAATGAGTTACTCTGCATGAATGAGTCTAAGATGAGGTTACATTCTGTTCCAAATCCAAGGAATGGGCTTGTATGTACCAAACTGCAGTCATGAGGTGGAAATGGTTCATTTGAAAAGTTTATTAGGTGGTTTTGAAGTGCATCTGGGGAATGTGTATCTGTGGAAGAGTTTTCGGTTTTATGATAATTAAACAATTGTATGAACTCATTTGTGTTGTTTTTGTCTTTTTGATCTGCACTTAAGATTTTTCTTTGGAGATTCTTGAGCCTGTTAAACATGAAGAGATTTTTAAAGGAATATTCTGCCTTAAAGACAGCTTGCACTCTGTGCTCCGCTTCACCTGTTATGCTATTGATTACTATAGAAAATTTCACCATTTCCTTCATTAATGGACGGCAATGGATTTAAAATGTACAGCTTTCAAAATTGAGTTTCCAAAGGATCAACTACTCGAATGTTTTCATGAGTTTTATTTATTAAATGATTATATTCAATCTTGCAATTGATGTCTATCCCTGTTTTTATATTAAGAAAGTTAGGGAACTTGCTCTCAGGACCCCATGGTGAATGGACACGTTACAAGCTTTATAAAACATAGGCCTGGTTTCACAGACAGGGCTTAGGTTAAGCCAGGATTAGGCCTTAGTTCAATTAGGGCACTTAAGTATCTTTTATAAACGTGCCATAGAAAAAAACATTACTGGTGTGCATCTTGAGACAAATCAATAGTACTAACATATTTTATGATATGTCCGTGCGAGTTTCTTACAGTTAGAACAGAACAGACATGCATTTTAGTCTGGGTCTACACTTAAAGGAATAGTTCACCCAAAAATGAAAATGTGATGTTTATCTGCTTACCCCCGGGGCATCCAAGATGTAGGTGACTTTGTTTCTTCAGTAGAACACATATGATGATTTTTAACTTTAACCGTTGCAGTCTATCAGTCGTATAATGCATGGCAATGGTAACAAAATCTATGAGAGTAAAAAAAACATGCACAGACAAATCCAAATTAAACCCTGCGGCTCGTGACGACACATTGATGTCCTAAGACACGAAACGATCGGTTTGTGCCAGAAACCAAACAGTATTTATATCATTTTTTTTTACCTCTGATGCACCACTATGTCCAACTGTCTTTGGGCGCGTGCACGGCATGCATTATACGACTGATAGACTGCAACGGTTAAAGTTAAAAATCATCATATGTGTTCTACTGAAGAAACAAAGTCACCTACATCTTGGATGCCCCGGGGGTAAGCAGATAAACATCACATTTTCATTTTTGGGTGAACTATCCCTTTAAGCCTCGTCTCTGAAACCGGGAGTATGTGTTACATTTTAAGTATTTCTTAAAATATGCATTTATTGCCATATTGTGTATTTATGTACTTTGCAAAATCAATGTATAGCCAGTAAAAATTGTTTAATACTTCGATATTTCAGAAGTCTCATAAATACCTCGATTCCTAAATGGTTTCAATACTGCGGCCTTAAATATAAAGCATGTAAATTTTGTGCCGATAGCAGCACCACACAATTGCAATCTATTTGTACTGTTAGTGACACTATCGTTTTATATGCTACAGATTTAAGAATAGACTATCACATAATTTATTAGGACACGTATTTGAAATCCTCATTATTATTATTATTATTAGTCCAAGTTAAAAACTCAAACTGCCCAATACACACAGTCAGGCATTGGAAAAATACATTTATTTACATAAATCAACCAGGAAACTATGAATTCAGAAGCCGTGTCTGTACAACGCATCCATTTTACAACATGTTCTGTATTTGGCATTGTGCTTCATCTGTACAACAGGAGACATTACACATACCCCACTGATATTATACAGCACAATTAGATGCTGAAAAGAAAGTGAGAATTTTAAATCCTATTTAGCCAACAGAAAAACTCATCTGCTACTGTTAGTCTTGCAGTTGGTGTAGCTAAACACTTTTTTTCTTAGCAACTAAGTCAGCATTAAGCATGTCCTTTCAGGGTTACGCCTATCATCAAAAGCTGTAATGATTTATTTGAACTCTATGGACAAATAGCACTCCAACAGTTAATTAGGCGTTAAGCTTAGTTATTTACACAAGCCTCTCACAGCCCACTGGAAGATGTTTCATCACAAACTCACATTGTAGTGTAATACTGCATTACAAAACGGTACTAGTATGCACTGCCACTGTCTTTATATACTGTTTTATTATGGTGGCTGATGGCTGGAGATAAAACCGATGCACTACATGAATTACAAATCATAAAACACAACGATTTTTTTGGGGGGGGGGGATGGCATGTTCACCAAATAAACCTGTCCTGGTGTAATAAAAAGGCCACTAATACTCTTAAAGTTCACTGTTCACACACGACTATTTATCTCTGGGAATATATTATGAAACGGGTTTATTCACAGCAGTTATGAGGCATCAAGGTACCATAATGTTTTAATAGTGATCAATTAAGGACCAAACACTGGATTCTCAGTTTGTACAGGACCCTTAACAGACTGACTCTATAAAAGTGACTCCCTGAAACTCAACATCACAAAGATAGAAATGAAACATGATCGGCTGATCGCTTCAATTATGTGAAGGCAGGCAAGACGGTGAATCTCACAAACGCTGTCATGTTTCACCCCAAAAAAACGACTTTATATTGATTTTGCATTTTAAAAAAAAATAGCTTATTTTCAGGATTTTTGCAATGTAAATAATTTTTTTGATTTAAGTTATTTCCATAACGCAAAAAAAAAAAAATTTTCATACAAAATAAATGTTCAATTAGAGACATTTGTATTATATATGTACTTAATTGAAATAAAATTGAAACAAAAATCATTGTGTCCAGACTTGCTTGCTTTTTTGTTGTTGTTGCAAAGCAATTTATTTCTTTTGATTTTGGTGTGAAATATAACAGGAAATGGGGAAATTCATCCGAGAAGACCACATAAAAAAAGGTTATTTTATAAGATAATTACGAGAAAACAGCTTTACGTATTCCTGTTTGCCTTTAGAATCTAATATTGCATTCACTAGTCTAATAAAAGAAGAAAAGATGTGAAACGGCACGTCGTCTTTTGCATGTTAAGGATGCTTTAAAGATTCATTTGAAAGATAGTGATTCATTTGAACATTTCTAATTCAATATAAAACAACCACTTATTAATATAAAACCTTCTTTCAATATTTATTTTTCCTCAGTCTCTTTCTTAAAATGTCAAAGCCCATAAAATTAGTAATGCACTCCCAGGTCTGATCAAATCAACTGAAACGAAGCTGAATCACTATTCAAACGCCAAACACAATAGTCACATTCACAAAAAAAAAGAAAGAGAAAACCAAAATCCAGCGTCTGTGAAAATGTCCTGTAGTGTCTCTCAAAGCTGCGTGAAATCAAAATGACGTGGATGGAATCGAGCAGAGGTTTGATGATGAGCTCAGGCCTCCTCCGTCTCAGGGAAATTGAGGATCTTGCGATGAGCTTGTCGGAGATACTGCTGCTGCTTGAAATAAACCTTAAACGCCCCTTTAATAGCCACAAACGCTATGCCACCCTGAAACAGAGAGAGAGAGATACAGCTCATCAGTGTGAGGATACGCGTGTATAAATCACTGACATCGCTTTCCGTGATGTTCTTGTACCAGAATGGTCCTCTGAAGGTTTGAGTTGACGCTGCTGAACATCAGTTTACCCACGATGGTGGCGATGGTGGGGAACACAAGGGCGCCGCACAGAATGCGTGTGGCTGACACGTGATCGGCCAGCGGACTGGCCTCCGCCGGGATCCTCGGCACTGGGCAGCCGATACCTGCGCGTGACACAATGAGACACGGGATTTATGAGCGTTTTTGGTGACAATTTCACAAAGCTTGTAATAAACAATATGTGACCCTGGAGCACAAAAGGTGGTCTTAAGTTGCTGGGATATATTTGCAGCAATAGCCAAAAATACATTGTATTGGTCAAAATTATCGATTTTTCTTTTATGCCAAAAATCATTAGGACATTAAGTAAAGATAATGTTCCATGAAGATATTTAGTAAATGTCCTACTGTAAATATATCAAAACTTAATTTTTGATTAGTAATATGCATTGCTAAGGACTTCATTTGGACAACTTTAAAGGCGATTTTCTCAGTATTTTGATTTTTTTGCACCCTCAGATTCCAGATTTTCAAATAGTTGTATCTCGGCCAAATATTGTCCTATCCTAACAAACCATACATCAACGGAAAGCTTATTTATTCAGCTTTCAGATGATGTCTAAATCTCAATTTCGAAAAATTGACCCTTATGACTGGTTTTGTGGTCCAGGTCACTCACATATAAGTAGTGATGAACAGAAATATGAGGCAGTTCAGCTTTCCAACTGTGTTCCTTTCAAATTATACTGACAGCTTTTTCAAATGATAATAAACTGGTTTCAAATACTGAATTTTGAGTAAATATTGAGTAAAATAGGTCTTTTACATTTTATTTGCAATAAATCAATTTTATATTAGTGTTCAAATTAAATTTGCAATTAAGAATAGATATATTAGGAAATGTCAATAACATCTATAACCACAATATTTAAAATATTAGACCATATTTATTTAAATTAAATAATACATATAATTATTAAATAATAAACACCATAACTATAATAACTAAATAATCAAACGTAAAAAGAATAAGAAAACATGATTAAATGTGGATATGTATACATTTAAAAAAGTCCAGAATTAAATAATATAAATAAAGATGGAATTTGTGAATGCAGTGAATAAGTATTTATGAAACTAATATATCCAACTGATATATATACATTTTTTTATTATTATTATTATTATTTTTAATTTCGTTAAATATTTATTTATTCTACTTGGTTGTCTCGTTTGGATCTTATTTTTGGTTAGCTTTAACTGTTTTGAATTTAAAAAGTAATTCAAATACTTTATAATCATAATGATAACAATTATCAACCTTAGATAAGCTATTACCCATAAATTAAATACAAATTTTATGATTATATTATGTATATAATATGTATATAATATGTATATTAAGAACTATATTGGATATTACAAATAAACTTATTTTAAAGGCTTTTTGCCCAATTTATTTTCAACTTAATAATAATAACAAATCAGCATATCAGAATGATTTCTGAAGGATCATGTGACACTGAAGACTGGAGTAATGATGCTGAAAATTCAGCTTTGCATCACAGGAATAAATTACATTTTAAAATACATTAAAATAGAAAGCAGTTATTTTAAATTGCAATAATGTTTCACAATATTATAATTTTTCGTATTTTTGATCAAA
The DNA here is from genome assembly GCF_001515625.1 of Sinocyclocheilus rhinocerous. Taxonomy (NCBI): domain Eukaryota; kingdom Metazoa; phylum Chordata; class Actinopteri; order Cypriniformes; family Cyprinidae; genus Sinocyclocheilus; species Sinocyclocheilus rhinocerous. Next base: position 84,559 of record NW_015656019.1, on the reverse strand, counting down.
TAATCGCAGCCTTGGCGAACAAGAGACTAAAAAAAAAACATTTAAAATTTTTTAATTATACCAGTACAGTATCTCACGGTTCTCAACCAATCAGATTTGAGAACCAGAACGAACTGTTGTATAAATATATATATATATGCCATCAGCTACTCCGCTCTCTAGATACAAGCATTCAGACCACAGACCCATCACTGTCTGTTGCGTCACCACTGACCTGGGAAGATACTGTTAAGGATCTGAAGCTTATTGGAGTATTTCCTCCAGAGGCGGAGCACATAATCCTCCCAGCGAATCATCTTCCCCAGAATTAGCATAACCGGGATGGTGGGCAGGCCAATCAACAAGAAGAGAGGATCGGCCCGTTCCATCACATCCAGACCTTCCTTATGACCCACAACCTAAAAGAGACAGAGATAGACAGATTCGTAAGAATCAAATAATGCCTGTGAAACATTTCAGCTGTGAGTGACGTCTCACCTGCATGACGGTCACGGCGCCGTATGTGACAGCCGTCCAGTAAATAGATCCCACCATGATTCCAGCAGCAGCAAACGGACAGGCCTTCGAGATCAACCTGTCTGCCAGATCCAGAACAAACACCACCGGCCCTGCACACAAAAACACACTGACTTTAACATATAGTTCGAGGCTAAAATGGGTTTTTAATTGCCGATGACAATATTTTGAAAGTCATGGCCTATATAATGCTGAGAGATATGGTGTACTGATAACAGGATGCACACAAAATTGGTGAATTTAAATGAACACTTTCTTCAAACAATATTTTCACAGAATTATGTTTACATACCAAACAATTATAACATAATGCCAATGATCTCAAAATAACTACGAATACACTAGCAAGGCTGCATTAAAATGATGGAAAAAGGGACATTTATAATGTTACAAAATCATATTTAAAAGATGTTCTTTTGAATTTTCTATTAATGAAAAAACCTGAGAAAAAAATTATCACGTTTCCTATAATATTAAGCAGCACAACTCATTTCAACATTGATGATAAGAAATGTTTCTTGAGCATCAAATCAGCATATTAGAATGATTTCAGAAGGATCATGTGACACTGAAGACTGGAGTAATGATGCTGAAAATTTGAATATATATTCAAATAGAAAAGTTATTTTAAACTGTAATAATATTTCACAATAATTACTGTTCTTACTGTATTTCTGATCAAATAAATGCAGCCTTGCTAAGCAAGAAACTTCTTTGAAAAACATTTTTTTAAAATCTTACCAACCTCAAACTTTTGAAATCTTTACAGGAAACTGTAAAAGGCTCTATATTGCCATGCTTATCATCATGCAGACATTTAAGAAACAATATCATAAAACAAGAGGGAGATTAAATAATAAAAACTAAGTGATGCTGAGGTCTGAATCATGTGACCATCATGCCTCTGGTTTCCCACCTCTCCAGCAGGGGGCAGAAGATGATATTATGATACATTGTGTTGGGAATCAACAGGCCTTCAAATGCTCTTCTCACTATATATGATTATTTATCCAAATTTGAGACGTCACAGCACTGCGAGCACACCAGCTACCGCAGATCATCCAGTTGAATTCACTATGTGGTCATCGTGACACGCCGCAAGGTTTATGGGACTGATAAGCACTTTATTGTCCCATGTGTGATCAATGATGACTATATCCTATATGACTCAGGAATAAAGTTTCACTGCAAAGCACAAAGTGAAACAGTCCTAAAAAGGAATGAGGAAACACTCAAGGTGGAAATCAAGAGGAAATCATGCAATATTTACTGACCTGCTTTCCTCTCAACCTATAAATACCCTCCACTGCAGGAGATCTCTAGGACGACTCTCTGGATTTTCACATTCATTCTCTGGTGAATCAGGACTTTATTTTAACTCACAGTTTCCAGATACATCAAACATGGAGCATTTTACTTCATTACTGTATATGGAACCGCAGCTTTATCCACTACAGAACTTAAAAGAATAGAAGTTTAACACAAAAAAATCATTTCAGATTAATATCTACTGAGCATATAAATTAGATATAAGCTTACAGTCATTACTTCAAAACCAAAGAATACACAACTGTCCTAAAATATACAAATTCATCTCTCCACCAAAAAGTTACTGTATAGGTTGTGAAAAGTTTCTGTGTAAATTAACCTTCAGCACACATTAATTCAGCTCTCAAATGCAGAGCAGACACTCTTCAGGCATGCGTGTGTGTGTGTGTGTGTGTGTGTGTGTGTGTGCGTGCGGCAGGATCACTGACCCCTCTCGAGAATATTAATATGGAATATTCTGATGACAGCGCTGGAATCTGGTTCACGCTCTCTCTAGCACTGCAATGTCAACCTAATGGCTACTGGCAATAGGAATCGCTCGGGCATTTCTGCTGCCGGCCACAGATTCCATTATTAAAAGGGTCATATGATGCTGCTAAAAAGAACATTATTTTGTGTATTTGGTGTAATGAAATGTGTTTATGCGGTTTAAAGTAAAAAAAACACATTATTTTCCACATACTGTACTGTGGGGGCGTGTTCGAACGAGCCGTTTTAGGTAGGTGTGGCTAACTCTTAACTTTTATAAAGAATATCTCTTTGGATTTGAGACTTTAGTCTTTGCAACTTTACAGATCTTCTTTATGCACCAAGAGCTTGTAACACTCTAAAGAGAAAGGAAAAAATGAAATCGCATCATATGACCCCTTTAAAATCATTCAAAATCAACTCCACTTAGCAGGAATACATCTGCAGTCTATTCTTCCTCGTTTTACACCAGCTTCACTGCTCTGCCAAAGAACTGCAGTGGAACAAGGACGTTCTGTTCCCTACAAACCCTCTCCAATGCCAGGCTGCATAAAACAACTACAGTGTGAAGTCATCTCTTCAAGCTGCACTGCTCTGAAAAACATCTTGAAAGTTAATCAGGAGTAGTATATGTGGAAAAAGACAGATGGTCTTTCACCTTCATAGTCATGTAATGGCTTTAGTATTCAGCTACCTGCCTTGGGAGCATTTTAAGGCATCATACATAAAAATGATGCTGCCTTCAGAGATTAAGATATAATTATTTATGCCAAATTCTAAGAAATCAATGCATATACCCTTCATGGATATCATATGTACACATACATATTTAGAAATTTTTGTACCAAATCATAGGGAAAAGAAAAAAATCCTAGTAGTCATATAACTAAGCTTTTTTTAAAGATATTTTTTTCTTTTGATATAATTATTTAGTCCAAATTTTATGGAATTGCTGCATGTATCCTTAATGCATATCATATTTTTTCATATTACAGTTCGATTTCACAATTCGAAAAAATCTTAAATGTTAAAAAAATCTTAAAATCTTAGTCATAAAACTAAGCTTCTTGTTTTTTTGTTTGTTTTTTTCAAGAAAAATATAATTTATGATACTGAAGATTGAAGAAATGGCTGATGACTGATGAAAATTCAGCCTTGCCACCACAGGAATAAATTATATTTTAAAGTATATTAAAATAGAAAACAGTTATTTTAATTTGTATTGATATTTCACAATATTATTGCTTTTACCGTTTTTTTTTTTTTTTGCTCAAATAACAAAACTTCTTAAAAAAAAAAAAAAACATTAAAAGTCTCTTTTGATTACTTTAATGCGTCCTTGGTAAATAAAAGTATTAATTTCTTAAAAAACAAATACTGACCATAAACTTTTGACTTGTAGTGTATATTTCATTCAATATTGTAAAGTACAGATTAAAAATGATTCATGAATTTAACCAACTCATTAAAAAGAATCAGTTCAAAGAGCAATTTGAAACTCACTTCACTATTCACACATCTTTTGTTTCCCAATCTTTCTCAGTCGTCACATTCAATTCAGAAGACAAGCTCACAATGCAGCTAAAACATGCAATAGTTTTGCCGAGGAACCATAGATTAAGCAGCGGTGCAGGAAACCCTCATATTCACGAGCTGTGACGTTCATCTCTCTGACTGCGTCAGTCTGCTTTGCTCTCGTTCCTACAGTTTGAAAGTTAGACGGGGAGCATGATTGGTGCAATTTCACAGCTGGCCACGGTCACCCTGACAACCATATCCCAGAATAAACCCATCGCTGTGGAAAGAGACGGAGAGCGAGAGAGGACGACAGACTGGCCCTCAGGAGGAAGATTACTAGCACAGCGTGAAGAGAAACTAATGTTGTTATACTCTCGAACCTGATCAATTTACATAAGTGATGAAACACAAGAGGATGAAAAGTGACATTTCGCTTCATGAGCAGCGGATTACTGGAATCACAAGCAAATCCTCATCACCAATATCAAAAGAGGGATTTCTCTGGAATCAGGATTGACCTACTAAGTACAAAAAAAACTAAATAAACAAGCGCAACTATTCATAACTACTGCAGTGACATTTGATGAAGGTTGACAAAGTCTGAAAGTATGTCACAAATGTCTAGAATTTTGCTTGTCATCTGTGGAATGTGGAAGTGAACTTTATTCTATTCCTAGCAAAGGCAGGGCAGTTTATTGAATATTTTCACTTTCAATTTAGCCATTAAAATAATCTCTTTTTTAAAAGAAATTAATACTATTTTTAATTTGATCGAAAGTTGACAGTAAAGACATTTTTTATAATGCTAAGAAATATTTCTATCACACAGCAGCAGAATAGGTTGTCAGTCCTGTATTTGAGTCTTTAATACGGTTACGTTCACACACAGTACGGTTATTTACAGGCGTGACAACCGCATTCTGTAACCAAACTCACAGCTGTAAATCTTCAGGACTCACAGCCGCATTCTCGGGACACACGCGCTGTGTGAACGGAACCGGACTGGTCAACTAGTTGTCTGTCACGTCATACAGTGCGAGAGAGAGCCGCTCTGCTTCAGACGGGTTCTGCGCGCGATTAAAATGCTCCGCTCTCCACCCAGATTTAAAAGCTGCTGTCGGTTAATGAAGATTTGACTAAGAACTCGCGGCTCGATTGGACTCTTGTCGTGTATTATGGACGTCGCCATCTTTGATCACTGTCGCTATGGTTACTGGTAAGGAATATGGGCTTAACGCCCGTTGCACGTTCATACCTTTATACAGTCTATGGTTCATACAGACAGTATTCCAAACGCAACTGTTATTTACAGGCGTGACAACCGCATTCTGTAACCAAACTCACAGCTGTAAATCTTCAGGACTCACAGCCGCATTCTCGGGACACACGCGCTGTGTGAACGGAACCGGACTGGTCAACTAGTTGTCTGTCACGTCATACAGTGCGAGAGAGAGCCGCTCTGCTTCAGAAACGCGCGTTTACCGTGTGTTATGTGTTTTCGGTAACTTACAGTAACGGAGAAATGAGCTGCGTGTCATCTGAAAGTGGGGAATCATGAAAAAAAAATGTATCACGTTTTCACAAAAATATTAAGCTTTCAACATAAGAAATGTTTCTTGAGCAACAAATCATCATATAAGAATGATTTCTGAAAGATCATGAGACACTGAATTCACATAGGAAATGTAAAATTGTAATAATATTTTACAATATCAACTGTTTTTACCATATTTTGATCATATAGACCAATTTGGAGTAGACGTCACAGTTACGTCACTTGCAGCTGCGCGCGCATAGTGGTGGCAGAAAAACACTGGGAACAAGTGGAGGGAAACGGGTAAAATCTTTTTTTTTTTTCTCCATGGAATAAGAGAAAAAAATGTATTGTTGTGCCTTTGGATGTCAGAATCGGAATGCAAATAATTTTTATATAACACTGTCATCAAAGAGGCCATTTGAAGCTAAACGCAGACGTTTAAACGGACAGACTATG
>NW_015656019.1:77364-78469 GCF_001515625.1 Sinocyclocheilus rhinocerous | reverse complement strand
GATTTAAACAATAGGTCTATATAATATTCATATAGGGGACATATTGTATTAGCCCTACATAGCAATAGCATTAGCAATACATGCATGAAATACTATTTAAACCTATAACATTTTACATTACATTTACCTATTTTATCTCACAATTCTGACTTTTTTTAAAGTGACGTGACATGTGGCCAAGTATGGTGACCCATACTCTGAATTAGTGCTCTGCATTATCCCATCCAAAGTGCACACACACAGCAGTGAACACACACACACACACCGTGAAGAGCAGTTGGGGGTTCGGTGCCTTGCTCAAGGGCACCTCAGTCGTGGTATTGAAGGTGGGAGAGAGCGCTGTACATTCACTCCCCCCACCTACAATCCGGTACGGTACGAGACTCGAACCCGCAACCTTGGGTTACGAGTCCGACTCTCTAACCATTAGGCCACGACGTCCCGCTTTTCTTGCTAATGCAAGTTTATATCTCCTAGTTCGGACTTTATAACTTTATTCAAGTCAACAATTGCGAGTTTGTCAATTCTGAGGAAAAAAAGCCAGAAGTGTGGGATTATAAACTAAAAAGAAAGAATGACGAGTTTTGAATAGACTGCAGCGTTAAAACTGTTTTTTTCTGCCACCAGATAGGCTCTGCCCACAAAAACGTCATCACTGTTTGCAGGGGCGTGTCTAGAGAGGGGGGAGGTTGTGTTTGCGGAACGATGCATGTTATAATACATCGTGTACACTCACTAAACAGAGAGTGACAGAGACAGTGACAGAGCAGAGCCAATTCATAAAAGAACAATATTTAAAGCACACGTCCAGAGTGAAGGAAATCCGTTTGGGAGTGGAGAGATTTGTCCTCGCGCACATGGATCGCGTAACATTATGCGCTCTCGACATTGTCATTAAGATCACACTATAGAAACCGCCTAAAATTAAGTATAAAGAAGAGAAGAAAGCGGCCCTAGGCAGCTGCCTACACATGCCAGGATCCGCCACTGCCAGATGCAGTTAGAAATTTACTAAAAACAAGCCTATCGCAAGACATCTGGTAGGGGGGCACCTGGGTTGGCCAGCCAAACTTCCAGGGGGGGCCGGTGCCACCCCTGGCCACCA
>NW_015656019.1:47261-68960 GCF_001515625.1 Sinocyclocheilus rhinocerous | reverse complement strand
ATAATACATCGTGTACACTCACTAAACAGAGTGACAGAGACCGAGACAGTGACAGAGCAGAGCCAATTCATAAAAGAACAATATTTAAAGCACACGTCCAGAGTGAAGGAAATCCGTTTGGGAGTGGAGAGATTTGTCCTCGCGCACATGGATCGCGTAACATTATGCGCTCTCGACATTGTCATTAAGATCACACTATAGAAACCGCCTAAAATTAAGTATAAAGAAGAGAAGAAAGCGGCCCTAGGCAGCTGCCTATATACCAGGATCCGCCACTGCCAGATGCAGTTAGAAATTTACTAAAAACAAGCCTATCGCAAGACATCTCGGGGAGGGGGGGCACCTGGGGTGGCCAGCCAAATTTCAGGGGGGGGCGGTGCCACCCCTGGCCACCACGTAGACACGCCCCTGACTGTTTGCAAACACTGAAATTGGTCTATAAAGGCAGTGTTGGTGAACAAAAGAAGCTTCTTTCAAAAACAAAAAAAATATTTTGGGAAAATCAACCAAATAAATGGTATATAATTGACTCCGTATATTAAACAAGGATACAAGACAAATTTTTGAGAACATAAACTGACACTCAGCATTAAAGAGTTGCCATACCGAGCTTAGGGAACACAATGAGGTATTCAGCATTGCATTGTGGGCAGGCAACGCGTGCGGTGCTGTTGCCCCTCTGTTTCTCATCAACCCAGCGCTGAAGACACGACTGATGAACCCATTTAGTTGAACCACGGCAGCGGCACGGACGCACCCACTCCGCCGTACGGTCATCCTCATCTGTGGCAAAACACACCCAACAACTCCTGAAACACACACACACAGAGAGACAGAAACACATAAGCACTCGGCTCAGGGTTTAATTCAGGGCAAAGTATAACAACATAAAGGTGAAGAGAAACTTTGTCATGTAGCTGTGTAAAGTTCAAGGCTCCAGGAGTTATTTTTATAGTTCATCTCTTAAAAGTATCAAGGGACAGTCTGCAAAAAAGAAAAAAGGAAGAGAGGCAACTGCAGCAGAGTAATATGGGTCAGTGACTAAGCACAAATGAAACAAGATTATCAACTCCACCTCAAACGACGAACAAAACATGTTATCATTTTAATCTCACTGTCATTTTTTTCAACAACCCAACTGTCCAAACCATCATGCTCAAGATAAAACTTGTTTTATATACTAAGGTCTTAGTAAATGAATTACAGAATGTCAATTACTCAAATGATCACAATTGCATGCTCATTCACATATCAGCATTTTTGCTAAGAAAAGCCCACAAATTAAGATCATTTACAGACATAGTTAAATAGTTTTATTTAATGTGTTTTTGGTGAATTAATTACATAATATGCCAATTAATTACTCAGAAAGATGTCTAAATGCATTGTTTGATTTGTTGTCCAGCATCACAATGACTATGTCTAATGATGATCCTTATCCATGTCAAATCTCTCAGTGTTTCTGCGCTGCTGGATGAGGGATAGAGACTCGCCGTTCTCTCAGGTTCCTGTGCGAGATTTTCCATTCTGGCCGTTTTTGAATAAAACATGAGGGATGACGAAGAGGCGCTCAGGTGACCGCGATCAGTCGTGTGCTCCTAATCATGAACCTCCTGTAATCATCTCAGGACTATCAGATGACAATCACAGACCCAAACAAGAAACAACAGATTTGTGCTTTTATGCACTTCAGCTTCTTTAAAACATGCCCTGATCTCAGTTTAAATAATATCTGAGTTTAATGTACAAAGATATCTTTCGGTGCTGATTGTGTGTTAAATCAAGCATATTGGTAGCTGAAAGCACAAGTGCATTAAGACAATAGTTCAACAAATTAAAAATTGCTGTACTCACCCTCAGGCCATCCAAGATGTAGAGTTACAATAATTAATTTTGAATAATTTGATAATTAGTGAAGAATTTATAACAAACATGAGTTTTTGCTTCATAATTGTTGGAGTCGTGTGAACTACTTGTGGATTATTGTGATGTTTTTATCAGCTGTTTGACTCTCATTCTGACGGCACCCATTCACTGCAGAGGATCCACTGGTGAGCAAGTGATGTAATGCTACATTTCTATAAATCTGTTCCCAACTCATCTACATCTTGGATGGCCTGGAGGGGAGTAAATTTTTTATTTTGTGGTGAACTATTCCTATAAAAACACAAAAGCACAAAATATTTAGTTAAAAAAAAAAAGGTTGGAAGATGTGTACAATTTTTGGGAATGACAAATTACAGAACTAGAAAACTCTTTTTACGATAGAATCTGAATGTATGATTCTTTCTTGAAAGTGACTATCATAGATGAGGAACAAAAGACCAGAAGCAATATAAATAGTGACGAAATGATCAGAGATCTTCACAAGATCAGAGCTACAGACAAAGACGGTTGTCAATGTTCCCCGCATCTCCTGTTCCTGTAACCCTGCGTCTATCATGATAACCATCAGAAACACAATCACCCCCGTGAAACCCAAGCCATCTCGCCGTCGCCCCTCACTCAAACACACTCATGTAACATGGATTTACACACTAAGAGCGGTGTTCATTAAGGTGCACTGTGAAAGGTCAGACAACCCGATTATCAGCCAATAAACAAGGTAAAACAAATTGTGCTGTGAAACACAATCTGATTTAGGCTTGTTTGCCTTCACTCAACAGGGGTAAAGTTTCAAACTACAGGCTATATTATCCACAGTAAAATACAAACAAGATATGACATATGATAGGATGATGCCATTTTTGTCTGTTTTGTGGGAGAAAAACAATTCACAAATACGTCACAATTCTTTCAATAACAATTGTGCTTTAAACCACAAATAAATTAATTAAAATTAAATAAAATAAATACTAATAATATTTTTAGCATTTAGATATACTGCACAAATAACAAACTACTAATGAAATTATTAGAAATTTTTCCCATTCATTTTTTAAAGGAGTGGACCATTTTCCCTTATAATGCAGGCTGGTTATGCTTTTTTTCTTTTCTTATTTGTAAATTCATGATTCTCTGACTCAAAATCAAATAATACAGAATAAAAATGAGGAGGCATTTAAAAATTCCCAGTCATAATATTTTGTGGCCATGCAAACTAGATCATAAACCTTGCTCTTGCTGGCTTCTGTTCATTTTTACGATGATAACATAAACAATACGCTTATTACAGCACCATATCTCCACACATGCAAACCAAACAACTTGTGAATAATAAGGCTAATACAATGTTGACTTTGCCTAGCTGAACAACTGTGATCACATTCTGTCCACTGCTGTAAGTGAAGACACATGACAGAATTACTCTTCAGCAGCACTGTTTGTGATAATATATATGATGCTTAAAATATCTCAAATATACCGGACCATTTCCCATTAAAGGGGTCATATGACGATGCTAAAAAGAACATTATGTTGTGTATTTGGTGTAATGCAATGTGTTTATGCGGTTTAAGGTTTAAAAAACACATTATTTTCCACATAATGTACATTATTGTTGCTCCTCTATGCCTTTAAATCATGTAAATATTCCAGGAAAAAATGCTGCAAAAATGCCTTGTCCAGAAAACAGGCATCTTGACCTCTAGATTTACATTACTAGAGTTCTTGCAGAATATAGCTCTAATGTCTATGAGATACCATCAGGAGGTCAGAAAGTTGATAGCGCTCACCTTTCTTTACATGTTAAGAGCCGGTTACATGACACAGAAAGACAATCTATACAACAGCTAGGGGGGTCTCTGGAACTGATAACCCTGATAATAGTTTAAATATCCTGAACTCTAGAGCCCTAACATCGGCTACTATTTCACAAAGGATGAGTTTTCATGAATAAAGTGGTTCATTTTGCTAGTGTTGACTGACGTTGCTTTAAAAACAGGAATAAGTCTGTGAAAGTTTAGAAGCTTCCTCTTGGCCAGATAATGTGGAAGCATTAAATGTCTATCTACTGTTAAACACTGAGCAAAACTTTTCAACAAACCTCAGACTTTAAGTAGAAGCGATAATATTATTGAAGCATTGAAAAGAAGACCAACGGTGTGATTCACAAAGTGTTACATAGACAACCTCTCCTGCATGTTCTCATTGCTACACAGGTCAGACTGCATTTAAAGAGGCATTAAAACCTCGGCACAATGAGTTTATTCATTCGGCTGTGGTCATGTGACTGTGGGAACCTGAATGATCTTCCAGCCAACAGTCAGTGAGAGAAAGTAGCTGAGCATCAGAGGAACCGCTGAGATCCCAGACGTTTCTACTGATACAGATAGGGTTGCAACTTGCAACGGTTAGAAAATTTTGCATGGAAATAAAGCAGCATATAAACATCCCTGTGTACCAACATTAAAGCTGTAAGGCCAGCTACTTTAAACTATTAGAACCATTATGTGATAGATTGTGAATAGTTCACAGTTGGTGCACCAGTCGAGCACCAGCTACATTAGAGTTCATGTAACTTCAGTCACTGTTTTCCAGTAACACCAGTCATCTTGAACTTGTGGTCTATATTTGTTCTTGAGGAGGGGTCAGATGTGGCCTACTGCTGATCCATAAACACACACTCACTCTAACACTCTCCCCTGTGGTCAGAGTCACAAGACCCATCCACAAGATCACATTTCACCAGCAAATGTAGCCAGGAGGAACACAAATTCATACACCATGTAGAATTATCGCCATTTCTACAAAATGTATATATGTCTGTTTTAGTGCAATAGTAAGTTACATTTTGACTGAACAGCTATAGTTGCTTATAACTACATTTATATTTGAAATCCTGACAGCCATTTCCTGTTAGAAAATGTGAACAATCACTGTAGAATTCACCTAGCATCGGCGTCAGTTTTGCACACGCATTTTATTCAGAAAACGTTAAAATCTAGCAATTTATGGAAGCCATATTTTCTTGCAATTTTGAGTTTATATCTCACAATTCTGACTTAATAGCGGAATAAAAAAAGTCACAACAACTACTTTTATTTCGAGGCAAAATAAAACAGAATTGCGAGATGTAAACTGAAAATTCAGAGAAAAAAGTCAGCATTGCGAGATATAGGGTTGCAAAGGGGTGGAAAATTTCCGGTAAATTTCCAGAAACTTTTGTTTCCAAAATGTTTGGAATGTTTCTGAAATGTACCACCCTTTTGCAACCCTAGCAAGATATAAACTCAGAATTGTCAAATTTGTGTTTATATCTCGCAGTTCTTTCACAGTTCTTTCAAGTTTTTTCACAGAATTGCGAGAAACAAAGTCTGAATCGTGAGATAAAAAGTCAAATTACTTTTTTTTTTCTTTTTTTTTTCAATGGTGGAAATGGGCTTCCTTATGACTTCTGCTAGAATCAACCACAGTGATGAAGCACTTATTTTTATGTATACATTCGATGTTATAATGAACTATTATTCTTAGCACAAAAGCTAAAAAGATAATAAACATCCATATCCATGTATTAATGTAATTTTTAACTATTGTAACTATTTATTTATTTATTTAAAGCTGCAGTCTGTAACTTTTGATGCTCTAGCGTTTAATAAACAGAACTGCGTGCGTTTTGTGGAAGAGCATTGCGACCGGAGCTACTTCTCTCTGTTTATGTCTATGATGAATCATGCAGGTACTGGGCTACACCGCAGCGGTTCCACCAGTACCCGTCTGAAATAGTCCGAAAATGGATTCATGATGTACTCGATTATATACATTTTGTACATTTTGAACACAAAAAAGTTACGGACTGCAACTTTAATGTAAAATGTTACTATTGTATTTATTTATGACTACATTATTGCAAAATACATATATTACATTACTTTTTGTAAGATTTACTTTATAACTAAAAATAAAGTCAAATTTTTTTTTTTTTTTTTTTTTTTCCAATGGTGGAAATGGGCTTCCATAGCAATTAGCATAGGCACCATGCAAAACCGCATTTTATTGAACAGAACATAACACCAAAAAAGGTCTAAATGATGGTGGATTATTTCCAGACACTTTCAAACACGAATTTGAAAAGATGTGGAAACATATCAAAGCTGTGCTGGGAAAAACAATAAGGCAGAGAAAGTGAGGTTTAAAAACAGCCAAATACCGACGAGAACAAAAGAGGGTGAAAGAGTGTCTGCCACGTAAAGGTCAGACAGGACTTAAGCATGACCCCGTCTTTTCAAGTGATGAGAGAGAGCAGCTGCGGGTGGCAGGCCTCGATAAGGCCGTGTGTTGGAGTCTGATAGAGCTGCGCGGTGGCGTACAGCTATCTGCCTCCACACAGACCTGAAGGTTGTTGCCTCAGTGACGGACATTAAAGAAGGATGCAGGATCCATTTGAGAGAGATGAGAGCTTTCACCATGACAACTGACACAGATATGTCTACAAACAGGCTAATGTGCCAAAAAACCACTTTACTAAAACCAGTTAGTCCAGTACTTTCCTCTCAATACCTATTTCCTCTGATGTAAACAGAAGTATGAGGTTAAAAATGACTACCGTTCTAAAGATTGGGGTCGGTGAGATTTTTTTGTTTTTAAAAGAAGTCTCTTTGCAAGGCTGCATTCATTAGATCAAAAATACAGTAAAAACAGCAATACTGTGAAATATTATTGCAATTAAAAATAACTGTTTTGTATTTGAATAGATTTTCAAATGTAATTTATTCCTGTGATGCAAAGCTGAATTTTCTGCATAATTACTCCAGTCTTCAGTGTCACATGATCTCTCAGAAATAATTCTAATATGCTGATTTGATGCTCAAGAAACATTTTTTATTATTATAATGTTGAAAACAGCTGTGCTGCTTCATATTTTTAGTGGAAACTGTGATACATTTCTATTCAAGAATCTCTGATTAAAAGGACAGCATTTATTTAAAACAGAAATTATTGTAAGTGTCTTTACTGTCACTTCAATGTACTAAATTGCTGCTAAATAAAATATAAATTTCTTAAAAAACAGTAGTGTATATCATATTTATAATATTATACTAATAAAATATTATATTATATTTATAATATTTACGCAATATTTTACAGGTAAAACAACAGTTATTGAACTGTGATTCAATAAAAAAAAATTTGTATCAAATTTTTTTTGATTACATAAACGTTTTTAGGAATCTTTAATAAATAGAAATTTTAAAAGAACAGCATGTAACTTGAAATAGAAATCTTGTAACATTATAAATATTTTTACTGTCATTTTGGATTAATTTAATGCTTCCTTGTTGAATAAAACAATTCAACCCCCAAACCAAAAATGTATAATGTATAATATACTAACATATGAAAGCTATAATAATGTATATACTATACTATAGGGTTGTCAAAATGGCTGAAAAACTAAATTCAAATTTTGTACTTAAATATAATCAAAATTCGAATTATATTCGAATTTAAAATGCATACTTTCAGTTAGGGTGAAGAATAGCTTTTGGCTTCTCTTCTGAGGCCGCATCGAGCAAAATATTACTAATGCACGTTTATTCCAGGCATAAGATAACGACTATCTGTGAAAAAAGTGCATAATGTTTAAAATAATGTTTATAAACCAATTATAATTAAGTTGCTTAAACAACTATAAACAAAACAGCATCATGTATGTATGCATAGTTTAATACAAAGGGCGGAAAGCCAATCACACAGAGTACATTTTTCATTTAAAAACATGAGATGCAGTGGGATGGGGAAAAAAACCCACCATAAAGTCTTGATATATTGCATTCGAATGTGGATTTTTATTTTAAATTCGACGAATATTCGAAATTCTAATTATTTTTTGACAGCCCTAATATACTAATATGAAAGTTTATAGCAATCTTATTTTTGACTGGAAGTACAGAACCGCTCAATTGTGTCCCATCAGCAGGCCAGTGCTGTCTAGTTTATTTTGCAAGCACAGGCCCTCTGGCAAACAGGACAGTCTGCGTGGAAAAACATCGACAAGGTCAGGACACCGAACAGCTCGACTACACGCAGTGACCCAATGAATAATTACTGAAATGAGAACCTGTCCATGTCATTTACCAAAAAAATGTTCCTATATATAGAAAATCTGCAATTACAGGGAATATATTCGATAGTGCTGTTTATTTATGACCCCTGAGGGTCATTCTGCAAAAACTGACCACAACAACAGTGTCATTATAAATTCTCCAGGGCACACTGTCCTTTTTGCTGGGTTCATTAAAAGTAAAAGCTCATAAGACCAACATCACGCAAGTCATATGGCAAAGAGAGTT
Organism: Sinocyclocheilus rhinocerous; assembly: GCF_001515625.1. Classification (NCBI taxonomy): domain Eukaryota; kingdom Metazoa; phylum Chordata; class Actinopteri; order Cypriniformes; family Cyprinidae; genus Sinocyclocheilus; species Sinocyclocheilus rhinocerous. The sequence goes on along the minus strand of NW_015656019.1, from coordinate 60,729 downwards.
TTTTTTTTACCATGAACCTTTCCGAAATCATCCTCTGACCTGAGCAGGTGTGCAAGTCAGATCAAACAGGCAATCAAGCCTCTTATGGCTTAAGCTATGTATTAAAGGAATATTCTGGGGTCAATACAAGTTAAGCTGTCATAGTGTTGATTAACACAGGAAATCATTTCAACGCGTGACACAGTTCGTAAAAAAAAATAAAAAATGGTAAGGTGATGAACATTATTAGGTCATAAAACTGACTGGTTTTTAACTCCTGTATTGACCATGTAAACTGGTAAACCCAGTAACATATTTAATCACATGACGCATGCTAAAATAACAGAAAATGCTCAGGAATCAGGAATTAGTTACATCTATTAAACATCACCAGAAGTTACCCCATTGCTTAAAGGACAATTTAGTCAACTTTACAGCTCAAATAATAAACATTTCTATAAGTAGGAATTAATACAAACACTTTACAAGCTTAACAGTTAGCCTGTAAAGTTGCAAAGACTAAAGTCTCAAATCCAAAGAGATATTCTTTATAGAAGTTAAGAGTCAACCACGCCTACCTAAAACGGCTCGTTCTAACACGCCCCCACATGTCTACGTCACAATGTGGGAAGATTTGCATAACGCCGCCCAAATGTTCACACAAAGAAAGAAGGCGTAACTTTGATTCTCGCTGTAGTATTGTTGTTGCCGCCGCCGTCATGTCGTGAAGACGCTGTGTGTTTCGTTGTGAAAGCGAAACTACTTTGTTTGGTCTTCCAAAAGAGGACGATATCTGCTTCGTCATGCCTGGAGCTGATCCGTGCTGGTCGCTGAGGAAATACATCAACTTCGCGCTGTGGATCGCCGGATCGGCTTTCACCGTGGACGAAGCGGAGTCCAGCCCGGGGTCGTCTCATGTGGTTGCCGCAAGCCCGCCCGCTGCCGCTCACTTTAGGCCTCTGCTCACTCTAGCCTGCTGTGCGTGACGCTGTGTTTCGTTGTGAAAGCGAAACTACTTTGTTTGGTGTTTTTTTAAACTTAAACCGCATAAACATTTCATTACACCAAATACACAAAATAATGTTCTTTTTAGCAACATCATATGACCCCTTTAAGCAGAATACAACAGCATTTCACAGTTAAAGAAACTTATTTAATATACTGTTTGCATAAATTGAGAGAAGCCCATAGTGTTAAGCATAATATTTAGACAGCACAAAACCACATTAATAATAACAATTATTATTACTATTGTCAACAACAAAACATAATTAATAATAATAAAAACCAATATTATTAATAGTAATGCCTATTAATAATATCAATATTGCATATTCTGTTGTTGAAGTTACTAATATTGTGTCAAAAATCGGAAAGAAAATAAAAATCAGTTCTGCACAGCGGTTTCCAGACACTTAAAAATCAGTATGTTATGAGACGTTAACAAAAAATAGATTGATCTTTAGAACAGGAGCTGTTAAACATAAATGACCTTAAAGATCTAAAAAGTATATAATCAAAGGAGCAAGACTGAATCAAAACAAAATTAAAAGGCCAAATGAAGGTCACGCCCCCTTCAAAGACGTCACATCATGTAAGTAGCACACGTAACATCTCTATGTAAGAGCAGAAACGCTGTAAACCTGCAAACAATCACTCATCGGCTACTCTAATTGTTCGGTACGAATACTTATGTGTTTAAGCATATTTCTAAAAGTTTATAAATGTATCTTTACCGACAGGTTGATATGTAGCTGACATTATCCGTTTGTTTACATTCGATTTCTTTCACTCACCTGTCCACAATCTGCTGCATCACAACCGCTCCCTCTTCTGCCATATTTACATGAGTCCACGCACTTAATTAATGACTGAAAACTAAAGTATGACAATGTTTTAATATTTTAATAATGGAGATTTAATCGTCAGGCCGCAGTGAATCTTAACGCCGTGTTAAACACGCATATGAGCGTCTAACTGTCATTAAACAACCGCTGGAATCCGATTATAAACCATCGAGACTGATTATTACAAACCGATCTATTAATGAATTCTCATAAATGTCAGTAATTCCAGAAACACGCAGCGACTCCATTGACTGCGCGTGAGAAAACGCGAGCGAACGCAACAACGCGCTTGTGCGAGCGTTAACTTGACTCTCGCGAGAGCACAGATGCACTCTGGGACGTGTAGTCTTCATTTCACGTAGCCAAAAATATAAAAATTTATGTTCTGGCAGAGGCAGTCAGCCTAGAGCAAGAGGGACTACGCCTGCTGGAGCAGCATGAAGATACATATTTGGCTTCAGAATACCTCGTACTGTGGTAAGGAGAGTCAACATATTTCAGTACAATTTATAAATGATTTGAATGCATTTTATTTAACATGGCAGAGCAGAAATAACAAATATGATTAGTGAGAGCTTCAGTCATTTCCCATTTCATATAGCATATGGTTAGGTAATTATGTGGTGTTTGTTTACTGCTGATGTGTTTTGATTGTGATCCTTTCTTTTGTTCGTTTTGCTTTTATTGACTTCATGAGACTTGAAGTGACAAGCATCTTCTGCTATTTTCTGTCAAATGAACTCTACTATTCTCCTATAGGAAAATTCCTGATAATTGACCCACATTGAAAAGCTTGGCCAGTTGGTTACTCCTGGTCAAATTCAATCACTTTTTGCATTTTATCCTATTTTCTGTAAGTCATTAACTTAGGCTCATAGTATTAGTTAATGAATAGCTATATTAGAGCTGTAATTTACATTAATTATTTCATAAATAAATTCCCATTATGACAGGAGCAGTGAATATGAAGCCAAGTAGATTTGCATGTTAATTTTTATATTATCTTGATATTTGATATAATACAATATTGATTGTGCCTACAGTGTATAGTCGTGAATGCTTTAAACTTTATTCTTTCATCAATTAAAGATCATTTTGATAGTTTTGTTATGCATTTAAACATTGTAACTGTCACAAAATCTGGCTTAATAATGAGTTATAAAATGTCTTGTCTATAAAAAGGTCTTGTCCTGGCTTCTCATTGTCCAGTGAAGCATTCGATCATGTTAAAATCCATAATATATCAACAGCTATGACACAAAACCTGTTCATCATATCACTGCGCAGCTCTTATAGCATATTGTTTTTGTCACATATATAAACGTTCTGTTATGTCAGGTATACCTTCTATCATAAGGGGGCTATACTTTGTTAAAGGGGTCAAGGAAAAAATGAAATCGCATCATATGACCCCTTTAAATAAAACAATATTTTCTTTAAAAATTGTGTCTTTAATATTTTAATTGGCCTAGCCTATATAAAGGCCAAACCCTCAGGACCAAAATATATTGTAGCCTAAAGGGCTGAAAAAGGGTTCAACTGTGATTTGCATGTTATAATATATTATAAGCTTTACAACATGTCATATAGTGCTTTTGATGGCTGTTTTGACCGAAAAACTACAATTCCCACAATCCCTCAGTGCATCAGCCACGCGCCGCAGTCAATCAGCTGTTGAGGCGACTGCAGAAGGGCAGCTCATCTGTCATATCAAAACCCGGGCGAGACAAACAGAAATAGCCTTATTTACAGAATCCCAAAAGGTGAACGATAAGGTAAAGTCTGATTCATGTACAGCGGGGAAAAAAGAAAGCAAGAGAAAAAAAAGTCAACCCATCAGATGCATGTTATGTGTGTTTAATAATAGCTACTCTGAGTTGTGTGCAGCGGATTAAAGTGTTGGATTTGATTTCTTTCCCTTTCCAATAACCCGGTGCATTTTAGAAATGCATTATAATATACATGCATGTGATGTGCCGGTATACAGCAATATTATTTACTGTCTTTTAGATGGTCAACGCGTGCTCTGAAGTGATGAGTTCTATAATGACCTTGAATATGCAGCTCTAATGCAGCAAAACGAGGATTAACGGACGGAATATTTGGCAGAAACGCTCTTCATCTTGTTACGATCGTCTATTCTGATTAAAATTTGATTAAAGCTTGAGTTCATAAATCCATCAGACTCGCTGAAACTGTCGCATTCTCGGCCTGTTTTTCATGGGAATATATTTGGCATCGTAGAAACCCTCAAGAGGTATGTAGAAATTGATGTAGCCTACTTTTTTGCATTTAGGTTAAAAATATCTTTTCGCTCGATCTTTTTTGCATAAGAAATGGTAGGCTTAACCCTTCACAAAATTGGTAAACAATATATGAGACATAATTCCCTAAAGGCTGCAAAATAGAGATGTGTCTCGGATATGTCTCGATATTAAGTGGCTAAAAGCCATGAAGTGAAAAAAATAAAAAGCTTTAGGGATTTCTGCTGCGTAGATGTTTTGTGCAGCATTGCTGGGTGTAACCCAAGATCCTGCAGCAAATATAACCTAGTTGCTGAGCTGTGCCATGGACTGTTGTACACCAAGTCAAAATGTCTGAACACTTTGCAAACTTATGCTTAGAACTGTACATGGTTTTTATTTTATTTTTATTGCATTTTAGGTTTAGAGAGCTAGATGCTACTTTACTGATTGTATAAATAGGCTACACAAAAAAGATAAGATGCAAAATAATGTGCACTACATACATTACAATAAATAGTTAAATTTGTGAGAATAAACATGTAGACATCATAGACATAAACTCGTTTGACACTATTATGCACAAAAGTTATTGCACATTATATTGTATAGGGATTAAGTCACGTGAAGTATCAACTTGTATTCTGTAATGCATTGAATCAACAAAATTAATTATTACTAGCACCAGTAGTGTTTTAAAATGCAAGTCTGCAGATAAACTTTTGTGTTTACGCTAACTGTCATTCGTCAAAAGTAAACGTCGTGAAGTCTTATACCAAATGACTGTACACACTTAAAAGTAAATTCTGCAAACCTCTTTTCCTCGTATATTTATGCGATTACACTCTATAGAGCGTCTCTTTTAACCTTGCTGAAGGACGCAGCTGTATTTATTGACGTATGCAAATTGAGGGGCGGGGCTTGTGAAAAAAAAAAAAAAACAGGAACAAGAATCAGTTTCTCGTTTCTGTCTGGAGTTCCGGTGAGAGAAAAACAAGACGTGGCGAAAATTGTTGAATATCGGTGACCTCCGAGCTTTTCTCTCCTTTATTCGTGTTGTGAGGGGGACAAAGCGGAGTAGCCTACAGACAGATCCCGATAGCTACATGGCTGATCAGGGGCTCATTAATAATAAAACTCCCAGCCCGATCGGTGTGATCAATAATAACTGATCATCTGTTTCAGCTCAAAACATGCAGGATGATTTACTGATGGACAAAAGCAAAGCTCAGCCCCACCAGCATCAAGAGCCGTCAAATACAGAGCCTCCATCCACCCCGACCCCCTCCGAGCCTCCGATCCTGGACGAGCAGAACCACGTCGGTCACTCCGAGCGGGTCGCCACAATACTACAGCGAGAATCAAAGTTATGCTTTCTTTCTTTGCGTGAACATTTGGGCGGCGTTATGTAAATCTTCCCACATAGTGAGGTAGATATGTGGGGGCGTGTTCGAACGAGCCGTTTTAGGTAGGTGTGGCTAACTCTTAACTTTTATAAAGAATATCTCTTTGGATTTGAGACTTTAGTCTTTGCAACTTTACAGATCTTCTTTATGCACCAAGAGCTTGTAACACTCTAAAGAGAAAGGAAAAAATGAAATCGCATCATATGACCCCTTTAAATAAAACAATATTTTCTTTAAAAATTGTGTCTTTAATATTTTAATTGGCCTAGCCTATATAAAGGCCAAACCCTCAGGACCAAAATATATTGTAGCCTAAAGGGCTGAAAAAGGGTTCAACTGTGATTTGCATGTTATAATATATTATAAGCTTTACAAACATGTCATATAGTGCTTTTGATGGCTGTTTTGACCGAAAAACTACAATTCCCACAATCCCTCAGTGCATCAGCCACGCGCCGCAGTCAATCAGCTGTTGAGGCGACTGCAGAAGGGCAGCTCAGCTGTCATATCAAAACCCGGGCGAGACAAACAGAAATAGCCTTATTTACAGAATCCCAAAAGGTGAACGATAAGGTAAAGTCTGATTCATGTACAGCAGGAAAAACGAAAGCAAAAGAAAAAAAATCAACCCATCCGATGCATGTTATGTGTTTAATAATAGCTACTATGAGTTGTGTGCGGCGGATTAAAGTGCTGGATATGATTTCTGTCCCTTTCCAGTAACCCGGTGCATTATAATATACATGCATGTGTTGTGACGGTATAAAGCAATATTATTTACTGACTTTTAGATGGTCAACGCGTGCTCTTGAAGTGATGATTTCTATAATGACCTTGAATATGCAGCTCTAATGCAGCAAAACGAGGATTAACGGACGGAATATTTGGCAGAAACGCTCTTCATCTTGTTACGATCGTCTATTCTGATTAAAATTTGATTAAAGCTTGAGTTCATAAATCCATCAGACTCGCTGAAACTGTCGCATCCTCGGCCTTTTTTTCATGGGAATATATTTGGCATCGTAGAAACCCTTAAGAGGTATGTAGAAATCGATGTACTTTTTCCATATGGTTGAGTACAATATCTTTTCGCTCGATCTGTTTTGCATACAGAAATGGCAGGATAGACCTTCATAAAATAGTTTTAAAAATAATCCATGAGACATCATTCCTAAAGGGTGCAAAATAGAGATATGTCTCTCGGGTATGTCACATTAAGTGTGATACAGGCAGACTTACAGCCATGATGTGAAAAAAAATAAAATAATAATAACCTCCCGAGCTTTTGGGATTTCTGTTGCGTAGATGTTTTGTGCAGCATTGCTGGGTGTAACCCAAGATCCTGCAGCAAATATAACCTAGTTGCTGAGCTGTGCCATGGACTGTTGTACACCAAGTCAAAATGTCTGAACACTTTGCAAACTTATGCTTAGAACTGTACATGGTTTTTATTTTATTTTTATTGCATTTTAGGTTTAGAGAGCTAGATGCTACTTTACTGATTGTATAAATAGGCTACACAAAAAAGATAAGATGCAAAATAATGTGCACTACATACATTACAATAAATAGTTAAATTTGTGAGAATAAACATGTAGACATCATAGACATAAACTCGTTTGACACTATTATGCACAAAAGTTATTGCACATTATATTGTATAGGGATTAAGTCACGTGAAGTATCAACTTGTATTCTGTAATGCATTGAATCAACAAAATTAATTATTACTAGCACCAGTAGTGTTTTAAAATGCAAGTCTGCAGATAAACTTTTGTGTTTACGCTAACTGTCATTCGTCAAAAGTAAACGTCGTGAAGTCTTATACCAAATGACTGTACACACTTAAAAGTAAATTCTGCAAACCTCTTTTCCTCGTATATTTATGCGATTACACTCTATAGAGCGTCTCTTTTAACCTTGCTGAAGGACGCAGCTGTATTTATTGACGTATGCAAATTGAGGGGCGGGGCTTGTGAAAAAAAAAAAAAAACAGGAACAAGAATCAGTTTCTCGTTTCTGTCTGGAGTTCCGGTGAGAGAAAAACAAGACGTGGCGAAAATTGTTGAATATCGGTGACCTCCGAGCTTTTCTCTCCTTTATTCGTGTTGTGAGGGGGACAAAGCGGAGTAGCCTACAGACAGATCCCGATAGCTACATGGCTGATCAGGGGCTCATTAATAATAAAACTCCCAGCCCGATCGGTGTGATCAATAATAACTGATCATCTGTTTCAGCTCAAAACATGCAGGATGATTTACTGATGGACAAAAGCAAAGCTCAGCCCCACCAGCATCAAGAGCCGTCAAATACAGAGCCTCCATCCACCCCGACCCCCTCCGAGCCTCCGATCCTGGACGAGCAGAACCACGTCGGTCACTCCGAGCGGGTCGCCATGGAGTCTCCGGTGTTACCGGGTTTGGGTTTCCCTCAGGATTCCTCTCTCTCGCCGTCGTTCGGCAGCACTTGGTCCACCAACACCGTAGACGAAGGCTTTTTCCAAGGGATTCCGTCGGTAAACGGGACGATGCTTTTTCAAAACTTTCCCCATCACGTCAACCCGGTGTTCGGAGGTAATTTTTCTCCGCAGATGAGAAGGTCTCCGCTGAGTGTGAACCAGAGGAACCCCTACAGCCACCAGACCCTCATCAATAAAGTGTCCGCATCGTCCGCTTCTTCGTCCGCCTGGAATAACCATCAGAACGCGGTGTGGAGCTCCGCGGCGAACCCCTGGAGCGGCAGAGACCCGCGGAGAGCGCTCGGGCTCGGCGTCCCGTCTCCGCTCAACCCCATCTCCCCGACGAAGAAGCCCTTCCCGAGCAATGTCATCGCGCCCCCGAAATACCAGAGACCCGGAGCACTGCAGAAACCCTGGATGAACTCAGAGCCTCTGGAACCCTTCAGAACCGACAACAGCAACAACATGCTGCCATTTCAGGTGAGATTATTTTGTATATAAACATAGGTGTAATGCATTACATTAGGACATAATAAATTGTTTATCCGTGTGTTATAATAGGAATACAACTTTTTATTTATATTTAAATTTTTTTTATATATGTACATTTTTATAGAATGTATGAATATAATAGTAAATAATATGATAAATAATGCATAAAAGTATTCATAAAATAATATTTGCAGACATCATCTGCATTTAAAAGTCGTAAAACATAAGTTATAGACTTAATTTATCATAAAACGTCATTTATAGACATCATAATAATCATAAAACTATTTATAGATTTAATAAAACACTGCAGATTTTTTTTTTTTTTTTTCTTTTTTCATTTATTGAATGAAATTACTATGTGGCCACATTTCTACAGCTGAGACCCAAAACCTCTTTATATACTTATAATTCACAGAAATGGCAATTATTCTGATATCTCTTATGTATTTATCTGACTGTAAGGAAGAGTTGTTTTGAATTATTTTCCAGCTGTTTCTATAAATGTCACTGTATGGTGGAAGGGTTCAAATTCCCATCAGAGGCTCTCCTGCAGCTGGTTTAGGGGCGTTTAAAGGGAACACCACTCAAATCTGATTGGTGCTTGTTGAATGAGGGGGCGGGGCCTGTACTGGCTGTCATGAACGGAAGCATTGCATACTGTTGACACAGTGATATTCTCAGATATTATTATTATCATCTCAATTCTTAAGATTGTAAAACCATTATCGGATTCTGCTGTGTTACAATGTTTTTCTCCATAATTGTGAGAAATTATAATGCTCATGAATGTTTTTTTTTTTTTGATGAGTCACGCACACTGATAAACAGAGTTTGTTTATATTGCACTTTGTTAATGTTAATGAACTTCAGTAAAAACGTAGTTAACCGAATCAATTCTAAATTGAAATTTGTAGCAAAAATACTGAGCATGAGAAGCAATTAAAGGAGTAATTCATTTTATTTGCATTTATTTTTAGAATGCAGCTTTTGCCTTTGAAAAGCTTGATTTTGATTGAGCCTGTGAGGTTCATCTGCTTGTAAATGGTTAATTTCTGATTTCAAATGTCTTAGTGGATTTTGTAAATATTTTGAATTGATTTGTTTGAATGTACATCTCTGTGTTCCTAAATAAACTGCATTAGCTTATATCACCAATATCACCATTTCCATTCAAACTTGGGCAAAAACACATATTAGCTGACCACTAGTGTTGTTATTTTAAGTTTGATTTCATGCACTTATGCCCACAATGCTGTCAGTTTCCTGATATTGTAGATCAGTTTTGTCATCATTACGTGAATGTCTGCAATGCATACAATACCCTCATTAAAAACAAATCAAGGGCGTTTCATGCCTCCATTGATGTAAAGTAAATAAAGCAAACTAAATAATAAAACAAATTTAAAGTATTTGACAACCACAGGTTAGGAATATATGTAGTTTCTAGTTTAGTAGGTAAATTATATAAGGTATGCAAGCAGGCTGCCACAATACAAGATGTGGTGTGTGTGTGTGTAGTTGTTTAATGCTGAAATATGTGTGGCTCGTGTCTGATAGTGACTGAAGTGAAGAGCTCAGCGTTTTGATTGCTCATGATTTTCACAAAGTGGGCAGATTTTTATCTGGAACCTGAGAGGGGAAATATCGCTTTTCAAATGCTCAGCCATTTGCACGACAATGGGCTCGATGTGCAAACAATGTGCTTCCCTCGGTTGGCCTCTGCCCACTGCTGTATTCATCCACACACTTTCACCAGCTCAGTCTCTCTGTCACTTTTTCTTTGTTCTCTTGCTCGTTGCCATTAACTTGTTTAATTGCATACAGTCATCTCACCTGATTAGTGTTCGACAGTGAGAGGGCAGGAGAAGAAGCATTGAGATCGAGATGATGATCAGTAGTCATGCGCCACAGTACGAGTTAGAAATTCATAGTGCTTCTGATCAAAAAACATAATGTTGTTGCCCCGAGGGATTATTTCCAGTGTGCTTTCATTTACTGTGAATATAAACATTTGCTACAAAGTGACTGTCTGTTGACTGCTGACGAAACTGATCAGTGGGTGGATCGAATGTTCTTACCAGTCTGTCTGGAAACAAAGTTGCTTTTATAAAAATTCAAGATCTTTATTGTCATCAGTACAGTGTAATTCTTATTTTGTCCATTTTTCTTGAAAATACGAGGTAGAAGGGCACTTTTGCTTTGAACGATTAATTGCCGCTTTGAATGATTGCATAATTGTGGCATCCATAATTGTAATCGCGATTAGAAATTTGATTAATTGTGCAGCCCTAATATATATGTGTATATATATTTCTAATCATGTATGGACCAGTGCTATTTTAGTATTAGTTATATATTATTATAGTATTTATTAATATTTTGACCTTTTATTTTTATAATTTCAGCTTTCATTTGTTTTAATAATTTTGTTATGTGTTGTTGTAATGTTTTAATTAGTTTTTTTGTTACTATTTTTATTTAACTTTGTTTTATTTCCATTTCTCTCATTTTAGAACTTTAACTTATTAGTAGCCAAAGCAACATTTCTAATTTAAAATTTTTTCTAATTCGCAAAAAAGGATTTTTAATAGTTTTTTTATTTTTATTTCAGATTTACCCACCCATAAATGACATAAAAACAAAACAAAAACTGTGGTTGTTCACTACATATCAGTCAGATGGTTTCTTCTTGTCTATGTGGGTGGGTTTTTGGTCAAAATAAGCTACAGAAGTGTAGAATGTTGCGGTTCAACACTAAATACATTCATAAAATTGCTACTGAACAGTGAAAAACATGTAGGAGTCATTCAACACTATTTCTGGCATCCAGTTTGTGGGTGTTTGTTAGATCTGAACTTGGTCCTTTAACCTCAGGGCTGATGCTAATTTGAAAGACTGTGAAATGGTGGTGGAGTGGCTCATCTCTAACTTCTGACCTTTGACCCAGTCCTTCTGTCTTTCAGGAACGAAATCGACCCTTTGACCCATTCAACTTGCAAACTTTGGAGAATTCCTTAATGGACATGATTGGAACAAACCATGACAAAGGTAAACATCACCCTGCTGCTGGCCCACCAGTGACTATCGCTGATATTATATGGAGGAATCATTTTGCAGGTTAGGACTATTTATATATCCATGCTTCTGTCTTCTTTTAGCCTCTAAAGATTCAAAGCACTTGGCTTCAATTATGGTTATTTGTTTCTTTTGGTATATTTTTCTGCCACTATATTTTAATGTTGAAATTTTCTTTCAGTAATTGTTGCAAAATATTGCGTAAATATTTTAAATAACATAATACACACTACTGTTCAAAAGCTTGAGGTCATTAAATGTTTTTTTTTTAAAGTACTTTTGTTGAGCAAGAATGAATTAAATTGACCAAACTGACAGTAAGTACATTTACAATGTTTTCTATTTCAAATAAATGCTAAAATATTTAGCAGCACAACTGTTTTCAACATTAATAATAAGAAGAGATGTTTCTTGAGCAGCAAATCAGCATATTAAAATGATTTCTGAAGGATCATATGACACTGAAGACTGGACTTTAGGTTTTTCACGTCAATTATTCCATAATTTTGACCAGTACCATATTCAGTGATTCTGCACAGTCCATTTGCTGAAGGGAAAGTTTAGAAGCTTCTGGGAAATTCTGTCATATGATGTTTTTAGATCACGCTAGTGTCTCATGGGACATCATGAGAGATGGCTTCCCTCTTGTAGACAATGGTAGCGTGTAAAACAGGAGGAGAGGGAAATTGTTTTTATGTGCTGGATGCATGGAGAGTCACATCAGGGGCCCCGTCTCAGGTGCAGAGCTGTTTTTTTTTTCAGATTTCGGTCGGAGAATAGCTGTGAAGAGCTTCATTGTGGGAATAGATTTGGGTAGTTGTGGGTCAGTTGTGTCTGTGATAATGAATCTGGCAGTTACAGGATCTGAATTCTTGAGTGATCACCCCTGGAAAGGTAGAGCAGAAAATCCTGACCGACTACCAGACAACCTGGCGAACTGCTCAGGTGAGCAGGTGTTAGTAATGTAGACTACAGACAGAAAAAAGATGGCACATATAGTTGCATCACACCCATCTTTCTTGGAACTTCTAAAGTCCTTTCCAAACATTTCCACTTAAGTTTCCAAAGAAACCTGTTCCCGTCCTGCATCTGCATGAATAGTGCATGTGTTTCTTATGGGAACTGCGTTCAGTCACTGCAGTTTCGGCATCTGCTTGTCATGGCATTGATGTTGTTGTTGATCAGGTTACAAGAGGTCATTAGCAGATCAATGGTCAATCAGATCAATCAGTCTGTTGTTTTTCTTTAAACTTTGGTTTTCTGGTATGAAACGGAAATTGTGATAATCTTTTCTTCCCTATTGTGATGAATATCCAAGTAAAATGGGGGTGGAAAAATGTAGGGTGGAACTTGATATTGTCCATTGGGAATTGTTTTGTTGGATTGTTGTCGTTTATTAATTGCATGAATTAAAAATAATAATGTGCATGAATAAATAATTTATAAGCAGTATTCCATAAAAAAATAAGAAATGACAATTTTGATTTCATGGTTACATTAAAGGTTACATTTCATGGTCATATCATGAAAAATCTTTTTTTGTTGATCTTTTGCCATCAAAACTGTATTATGAACACAAACTAACAGTAAGTCAAAATATCATCTCAAGTTTTATCTGTTGATATTAAACCAAGCACCCTCATTTCACATGTGAGCAGGGCCGTATTGACCACTTTTCGTGACATAGGCAAAACAAATTTTTGGGCCCCCCTTCCCTATTAATATAATAGGCCTAACATTAGCTACCACCCAAGCAAACAAAAATATTTCTTAATCAGTGGAAACCGTTACAGTGTTTTCTATCGCAATAAGCGCTTGCGTTCAATCAATAAAAATCGAATGTAGTTTGAGAACTGAGAAAGACCATTCCATGTGTAGCGTCGTGACCACATAACCACACAGCAAGACATTGTTAAGATGATTTATTTCAAGACATTTGTCATGTTTCCGTCCTGAAATCTCGTG